>NC_026001.2:87107165-87278349 GCF_000442705.2 Elaeis guineensis | reverse complement strand
ATTATAATATTCTAGATTAATATTATGATATCCAAAAGATAAAACATCTCAAAATTAATATTTTTGATAATTTTATAATAATATTATGATATCTTAGATTAAAATTATGATATTCTTGATTAATATTATAACATCTAGAAGATAAAATATCTCAAAATTAATATTTTTTGATAATTTTATAATATTCTAGATCAAAATTATTATATTTCGTATTAAAATTATGGTATTCTTTAGGTAAAATATCTTTCAAAATTAGTTTTGATAATATTATAACATCTTCAGTTAAAATTATGATACTTTAAGTTGATATTATGACTCTTATAGATAAAATATCTCAAAATTAATATTTTTTGATAATTTTATGACATTCTAGATTAAAATTATGATATTCTATATTAAAATTATAATATTCTATAGGTAAAATATCTTTTGAAAATAGTTTTGATAATATTATGACATCTTAGATAAAAATTTGATATTTTAGATTACTATTATGATGTCTAATAGGTAAAATATCTCAAAATTGATACTTTTTGATAATTTTATGATATTTTAGATCAAAATTATGATATTATATATTAAAATTATGATATTCTATATGTAAAATACCTTCTAAAGATAGTTTTGACAATATTATGATATTCTAAATCAAAATTATGACATCTTAAATTAATATTATGATATATTATAGGTAAAATATCTCAAAATTAATATTTTTTTGATAATTTTATGATATTTTGGAATAAAATTATGATATTTTATATTAAAATTATGATATTCTATTAGTAAATATCTCTTGAAGATAGTTTCAATAATATTATGACATTTTAGATCAAAATTTTAATATTCTATGTTATATTATGATAATATTATGATATTTTAGATTAACAATTATGATATTTTAAGTTAAAATTATAATATTTTACATTAAAATTATGATATATTATAGTATATTTTTAAAGAATCTTATATTTATATCTTCTACAAATATTTTTTAACTTCAAAGAATCTTCTGCACATCTTCTATAGAAATTTCTGTAAATAATCAGTTGGATGAGGCTTCATGTAATATTATTTTGAGAATCCACCTTTATCTAGTATACCGTATACATATAATGAATTGGTGGAGTACAAAGAGAAAGGAGAGTCAGGATGTCACTCTTCATCACCACTGTACGGCCATCATTGGCGGACCAAAGGACCTTATTTCTAACTTATAGGAGAAATGATATATGGTAAGAAGAGGAGTGTAGAAAGAACGGGGGAGGAGAGGGCTAAGGATGAAAACAACATATTATAAATTTCTTACTAGATGTCATAATTTAGAAATCAGATATTTTAATTTCATCAAAATTTGAAATATACTGTAACAGATGGTTTAAAATTTTTTTTATTTTAATAAAATATGGTCTTAAATTTAAAATATATTGTATGGATTTATCATAATTATGTAATATTTTTTGCTTTGGAAAATTTTTTGTGCGTGATTTTATAATTTTGATACAAGATATTATATTTCTGTAAGTACTGCATTTAAAAAAAAAAATTATACCAGAATATCATAATTTTAATCTATAATATCATAATTTTGATCCAAAATATCGTAATTCTATATTCGAAAATCAAAATATCATAATTTTAACCTATAATATCATAATTTTGAGTCAGGATATTATAATTCTATAATTATAGATCTTTTTTATGCCAAAATATCATAATTTTAACTTATAATATCATAATTTTGATTCAAAATATCATAATTCTATATTTGACAATATTTTCTATACTAAAATATCATAATTTTAATCTATAATATCATAATTTTGATTTATAATATCATAATTATGTGTTTAAAGATATGTCTGTATCAGAATATCATAATTTTAACCTATAATATCTTAATTTTAATATAGAATATTATAATTTTGTATTCAAAAATATTTTCTGTGTCAGGATATCATAATTTTAATCTATAATATCATAATTTTAATCCAGAATATCATAATTCTACATTCAAAAATATTTACTGTGTCGGATGTGATAATTTTAACATATAATATCATAATTTTGATCTAAGATATCATAATTCTAAGTTTAGTAATTTTTTTTAATTTTTATTAAATTATGATTTCATGATACAAAAAATATATAATTATAATATTACAGATTAAAATTATGACATCCTAGTATAAAAAATATTATTGAATACAGAATTATGATATTTTGGATCAAAATTATGGTATTATAGGTTAAAATTATGACATCCGGCACAATAAATATTTCTGAATACAGAATTATGATATTCTGGATCAAAATTATGACATTATAGATTAAAATTATGATATTCTGGCATAGAAAATATCTTTAAACATAGAATAATGATATTTTGGATCAAAATTATGATATTATAGATTAAAATTATGATATTCTGGTATAAAAATATCTTCGAATACATAATTATGATATCCTAAATCAAAATTATAATATTATAGATTAAAATTATGACATTCTCATATAAAAATATCATTAAATATAAAATTATAATATCTTAGATCAAAATTATAATATTATAAATTAAAATTATTATATTCTGACATAAAAATATCCATGAATGTAAAATTATACATCCTGACTCAAAATTATAATATTATAAATTAAAATTATGATATTCTAATTTTTAAATATATAATTACAATATCCTATATCAAAATTATGATATTATAGATTAAAATTATGATATTTTAATATAATTTTTTTTTGAATATAGTACTTACAGAAATATGACATCTTATATCAAAATTATGAAATCATATGCCAAAAACTTTCTCAAAGCAGAAAATATTATATAATTATGATGAATCCATATAATATATTTTAAATTTAAGATCATATTTTATTAAAATAATAATTTTTTAAACTATATGTTATAGTATATTTCAAATTTTGATCAAATTAAAATATCTTATTTACAAATTATGATATTCAGTAAAAAATTTATAACATGTTGTTTACATTTTTTGCCCTCTCCTCTCCCATTCCTCCTACGCTCCTTTTCTTGCCATAAATTATTTCTCCTATAAACTAAGAACAAGGTCCTTTGATCCACTGGCGGTGGCCCTATAGTGGTGACGAAGAGTGACATCCCGACTTTTCTTCTTTCTTACACTCCACCAACTCATTATATGCATACAGTGCACTAGACGAATATGGATTCTTAAGACAACGATCACATGAAGCCTCATCCAACTGCTCATTTGTAGGAATCTCTGTAGAAGATGTACAGAAGATTCTTTGAAGTCACAAAATGCATGTAGAAGACATAAATATAAGATTCTTTGAACATATACCATAATATATCATAATTTTAATCTAGAATATCATAATTTCAACTTAGAATATCATAATTGTTAACCTAGAATATCATAATATTATCATAATATCAACTTAAAATATTAAAATTTTGATCTAAAATATCATAATATTGTCAAAACTATCTTCAGAAGGTATTTTACCCATAAGATGTCATAATTTTAACATAAAATGCTATAATTTTGATTCAGAATATCATAAAATTATCAAAAAATATCAATTTTGAGATATTTTACTTATAAGATATCATAATATTAACTTAAGATGTCATAATATTATCAAAACTATCTTAGAGAGGTATTTTATCTACAGGATGTCATAATTTTAATATAGAATGTCATAATTTTAATATAGGATGTCATAAAATTATCAAAGAGTATCAATTTTGATCTACATTGAGCCCACAACAAGGTTCGCGATGAAAAACGAAGTCCAACGAGATCAAGATCATTCCAAACGGAGCTCGAATGGAGAAGATACGTGCTTTTGAAGTTGGCACGCAATTTGAGATGGTGGAGGACAGCCAGCGACCGACGGTGGGCCGACAAAGCGGCGACGGTGCGACCGCAGGCGGCAGGATGCCACCCAGTGTATGGCAGCACGTGGGCCAGGCGCGCAGGGTGCGGCCCGATGCAGGCGGGTGGCCCAGGCGCGGGTGCGCGGCCCAGCCCGGTGCGCGTGCGGGGTGCTGCCCGGGCCCAAGCGCTCGGTGCGGGCGTAGCCCAGGCCCACGTGCGTGGGTCGGTCCAGGCCTAGGCACCATGCCTGGGGCCTGTACCTCGATCCACCGTGGATCGGGCGGTCCACGATCGGGTCTGTGGACCGCATGGGTGTTTCCCATGTGTTTTGTACGGTCCACGGTACTATTCTGTAGATCGGAGCGTGATCCAATGGCGTGGGTTAATCCCAATCTTGATCCAATAGTTTGGGATTTGATTTGAGATTGATTAGGAGTCTTAATCCCTTTCTAATTGATGTTTAAGCCCTTTGAAAGGGTCTGATGCTCAACAGAAGGTGTGGTGGTTTTGACTTTTCACAGAAGAACCCAGGTGGCGGCTTGGTTTTTCTCATGAAAACCCATGTGCGGCATGTTTTCCTTGCGGAGCGAAGACCAGCAACCCATGGAAGAGTAAGAAGGGCTGATACGCTGAGAGAAAAAGAGCAGGGCTCCTGGACAGCGGACAACAATCGCTTCAAAGGTTCAGGGGGGATCTTTTAAGAGAGAGAGCTTTTGTAAGGGAAACTTTCTGTGAGGGAGAAATTGAATGTACGAGGGTTGAGGGTGAGATCTCTTCTTGTAAAATTTTTTTTCATAGTGAAGTTTGCATGTCCCGTGGAGGCGAGCCCTTTTATGACTGATCCATTTTTTTTAATTATTTTTATTTTATTTCTTCTTTCTTCCTGCTGCATCGCATAGTACTGAAAAGTCCTGGGAGGTGGTGTCTTGGCCAGACATCCATCAAACAAGTGGTATCAGAGCGAAGCGGTATAAGGATGCAGATTACAGTGGTGGTGAGCAAGACTAAAGATGGAGAAGATAGGAACAATCAAAATGGAGATCAATAAATTTGATGATAAAAGCAATTTCTCCTTATGGCAGATAAGGGTGAAGGACGTGCTCATCCAACAGGAGTTGATCGATGCTCTCTTGTGCGATGAGAAGCCAACCATCATGGAGGTACGGGATTGGAAACAACTACAGATGCAGGCGGTGAGTACCATCCGTATGTACCTAGTGGATGAGGTGGTGATCCATATGCTAAGCGAGACTTCTCCAACGGTGCTGTGGTCGAAGCTCGAGGAGTTGTATATGGCGAAGTCTCTCACCAATACTTTTTTCCTCTGAAGGCAGTTCTACCAACTAAAGATGATCGAGGGACAGAGCGTGCAGGTGCATCTCAGCCACTTCCAGAAGATCCTCACCGATCTCCTCAACGTTGGTGAGAATGTTGAGGAGAAGATCAGGGTGCTGGTTTTGCTAGCGTCGCTTCCACCTTCGTACGAGTCCTTGATGACTGCTCTTCTAGTGGGGAAAAGCACCATCAAGATGGACAAGGTCACTGCGGCGATACTCCAGAACAAAGTTCTCAGGAGGGGGAACCCAGCTTCGAGCTCAGGTGGCGGTAGCTCAGTTTTAGTGGCTTCTGAAGGAGCAGGAGGCGGTAGACGAAGCGACAGGAGATGCGACGAGGGCGGTCCAAGTCTAGGAGGGACTTTAGTAAAGCTAGATGTTATCGGTGTGAGGAATTGAGGCATCTAGCCAGAGATTATCCTCAACTCAAAAATCGGATGGTGGCTACTGTAGCAATGGCCAGCAGCGATTCAGATAGAGATGTTCTGAAGATATCTGATGAGGTATCTACTTCTTTCCAGTAGTGGATATTATATTCTACGTACACCCATCATGTATGTTGCAGAGAGAAGCAGTTTGACTCCTTGGAGAATAGTGAGGGTACTGTATATCTATCGGATGAATCGAGTTGTGCGATCAGAGACATTGGGATGGTCAGCTAGAGGATACATAATGGTGCAGTGAGGAGATTGGGGAAAGTCCGATACATATCCGATTTCAGATGGAATCTTATCTCACTTAGCAGACTAGATTCGAAAGGCTACAGGACGGTAGCTGGTGGAGGAATCCTAAGGGTGCTACACGGCGCTAGGATTATGCTGGAGGGGAAGAAGGAGAGCAGAGGATATTATTACCTGATGAAAAGCCCAGTGCGAGGTGGAGCTTCAGGAGCCAGGTAGAGCCCAGAGCGAGGTGGAGCTCCAAGTGGAGAAGGATCGGGCACGAGATAGGAGACTCGGGAGGATGAAAGGCGACGTCGCAAGGTGAGATTTCTATTTCCGCAGGATGATGCCCCAAGTAGGTCTCAAATCAGGAGGAGCACAGCATACGATAGAGATAGGATCGAGCGGTCTGGCTCGACTCTCATGTTTGCCCATCCATGATCAGCAGGCGATTACCCTAGGGCATGGGGGTGAAGAGATCCAGAAGCTCTCGGAGTTAGGAGGAGGTCGAATATCAAATCGAAATAGAGATTGTTAGGATTTGATGCTTCAATATTTGATCCACATTGAGTCCACAACGAGATTTGCGATGAAAAACAAAGTCCAACAAAATCAAGATCACCCCAAACGGAGCTCGGATGGAGAAGATACGTACTTTTGAAGTTGGCATGCAACTCGAGGTGGTGGGTCGATGGAGCGGAGGCGGCGCGTTCACAAGCGGTGGGATGCCACCCAGTGCGCGGCAGCGTGCGGGCCAAGTGTGCAGGGTGCGGCCTGGTGCGAGGCGCACGGCCCAGGCGTGGGCGCGCGGCCTGGGCCCAGGCGCCCGGCGCAGGCACGGCCCAGGCTCGCATGCATGGGCGTAGCCCAAGCCCACACGTGCGGGCCGGCCCAGGCCCAGGCGCCGCTCATGGGGTCTGTACCCTGATCCATCGTGGACCGAACGGTCCACGATCGGGTCTGTGGACCGCGTGGGTGTTTCCCACGTGTTTCACACGGTCACGGCACTATTCCGTGGATCAGAGCGCGATCCAACAGTATGGGTTGATCCTAGTCTTGATCCAACAGTTTGGGACTTGATTTGAGGTTGATTAAGAGTCCTAATCCCTTTCTAATTGATGTTTAAGCTCTTTAAAAGGGCCTGATGCTCAACAGAAGGTGTGGTGGTTTTGACTCTTCACGAAAGAACCCAGGTGGCGGCTTGGTTTTTCTCACGGAAACCCATGTGCGGCATGTTTTCTGTGCGGAGTGAAGACTAGCAACCCATGGAAGAGAACGAAGGGCTGATACGCTGAGAGAGAAGGAGCAGAGCTCCTAGACAGCGGATAGCGGTTGCTTCAGGGGTTCAGGGGGGTCTTCCAAGAGAGAGAGCTTTTGTGAGGAGAACTTTCTGTGAGGAAAAAATTAGATGTACGAGGGTTGAGGATGAGATCTCCTCTTGTAAATTTTTTTTTATAGTGAAGTTTGCATGGCTTGTGGAGGTGAGCCCTTTTGTGGCTGATCCACGTATTTTGATTATTTTTATTTTATTTTTTCTTCTTGCTGCATCGTGCAGTATCGAAAAGATCGTGGAAAGTGGTGTCCTGGCCAGACATCCACCCAACAGAGGTGTTTTATCTTTTGAATATCGTAATATTAATCTAAAATATTAATTTTGATCTAGGATGTTATAATATCATCAAAACTATCTTTGGGAGGCATTTTATCTATAAGATATCATAATTTTAATATAGAATGTCATAATTTTAACACAGAATATCATAAAAATATCAAAAAATATATTTAGAAGGTGTTTTATGTATAAGATGTCATAATATTAATCTATAATATTATAATTTTAATATAAGATATTATAATATTATCAAAACTATCTTCAAGAGATGTTTTACTTACAGAATATCATAATTTTAACCTATAATATTATAATATGAACCTATAATGCCATAATTTTGACTTTGGATACCACAATTTTGTCACAAACCATCTTGGATGGAAATCATGACATCTTGACTTATTATATAATTTTTTAAAAAATTTATATGACATGCTGTATTCAGAACTAAAAAAAAATTCTGTTAGGAGTAATTTGGAATGGGCTGATGATGTATGAAGATTCAAGCCCATTATGACCCATCGGGTCCATATTAGTGCCTCTCAAGTGGCCTAATTATTGCGGTTTGCCCGACCTCTAGTCGGCAAATGTCTGTTCCGACCCCTGGTCGGAGGCTATTCTGTTCGATCTCTTGTCGGCACATTCTTGATTTAAATCCTAGATGAAAAAGGTTTGGTCTGACCCTTGGTCAGAGAATCAGCTGGTCGATCTCCAGTCGCATCCTATCCCTACACAACTTGCATATCGGAACAATCTCTGATCAACATAACAACTACGGGTCAGCTAGTCTTCCGGATCAATCCATCTAACCGAGCTTTGGTCGGAAAGCTATCAGTCCCAACTCCTAGTTGGTATGCTACACTCTCTGATCTTTCCTTAGAAGCAGATTGATCGAGCTTAGGTTCAAAAAGCAGGTGCCATCTGGCCATAGCTATCAATGCTATCTAGCCATAGTTGTCAATGCTATCTGGACGTAACTGCCTGATCCTGAGAATCTTTCAGGTGTAACCATCTGATCCTGAGAATCACAACCAAATAACCACACCAGATTCGGCCAGTCTATTTACCAAAAATGGTTACACAGCCATCTCCTCTATAAATACTCAAATCCTGAGGATCTAGATAAGTAACCCATCTCAAAGAGCTAAAACTCTGCTTCTCTATTTGCGTATTCTGACTTGAGCATCAGAGGATCCTCGTTAGAGCACAATCTTCTGGTCCGAACTTTTTTGCAGGTTGCTCCAGTGTTGTGCTTCTCAATGTTCCGGCGTCAACCAGAAACAAGTCACAACAAACTCTATTTGAACCTACCAAAGGAGCTGCTGTAATAAAGAAACTACAAAAAAATTGTAATAAAGGATCTACAGATGATATTTTACTTTTTTGATAGTTGGAACATGTTGCTTGGATAGATAATATTATCTAGATGCTAGCTAACAGTCTCGAATGCGCAATTCTCATTGCAGAATAAACCTCGGACATCTAGACGCTGAGGCAAAAGCTCAACAAAATGAGGATGAAGAGAGAGAGAAGAGCAGTTTTCGTATTATCCATTTAGACTTCAAAATAGTAAAAATACTTCATTTTAGAGGAAAAAAATATTTTAATCATATTCAATTTAAAAAATAAATTATGACGTGCATTAAATGTATTCGGTAAGGAATAATACATTGCCTCTATTTTTTTTAAGCCTTTAAATGTCTGGTTTGATGCGAAACAACATCCATCATATTTTGCCATGAGGGCGCTGCATGAATCAATCAGATAATGTGATGCGCTCCACGTCATATTTTCTACACCGGAGGCGATGTGCAAAGAATTTCGTGTAGCGGAAAATAACCAGTTAGTCGGCCCAAGTGAACAAAGGGAGCATCAATCCCGGCCACGCTTGCAATCGTGCTCTTGTTTCCAAACAGTTTGATGGTGGGTTAAATACGGCAACCAACAAGGCTGACATCGGCGATCAAAGCTCTAAAGCAGTCACGTTGGCCTCTTCACCATGCAAAGCAAGTTCCCCTTCTAACCGGGAAAGTCACCAGCTGGTTGCTAACCAGTGGTAGCGGAAGATATTCCAGCATCCTTCTTCGTCCCAAATCTGAGATGAATTGAAAGAAGGAACATGCCTTGCCTTGGCGTCTTCTTGCTCTAAGATTTTTGGTTCCTGTCCTGTTGAAGCTCCACCAGATGCTTATAAACTCCCTGCTGAACCTGAAGTCATTAATCTGCCAGTAAATTCTGGTTCTATTTCTCATCAACTTCTTCCTCCTCCATTATGAATATTATCTCTTGGAATTGTCGGGGGGTGGTTAACCCGTCTTTCCTAAATAATTTTCACTCTCTGGTTCGGAAGCATAATCCTGATTTTTTTGTATTTTGGAAACAAGAATTTTCGGTGATTCCATTAATAAATTGCATAGAAGAGTAGGTTATCAGTGGCAAATGTTTGCAATTACATCTGAAGGTGGTATTATTGTTCTATGGAAAAAGAATTTGAATTATATTTATTTTTTCAGTAACAATAAACAAGCTGTGATTTGGAGTTGTTACTGAAAATGGAGTCAAACCATGGATACTTGGCAAAATTTATGCTAGTACATATGTAAGGCAAAGGAGAGAGGTGTGGGAAGTGATTCATGATTGTATTACAAATGGCCTGCCAGTTATGATCACAGGAGATTTCAATATTATTTGTTCAGGTGAGAACAAGAAAGGTGGTAAAAGATCTCAAGAAGCAAGAGATGTTTTAGACTATAGAATATTTATTCAAACATATTTGTTGGTTGATTGAGGATTTTGTGATAGTAAATTTACTTGGTGCAATTATAGATTAGACGAAGTAAGAGTCCAAGAGGTGTTTAAGTCTTACCAGGGGATTGGAAAGCTATGTACATTGTTTTAATTCCCCAAAAAAGGAAGCCCAGTAGAGGTGAAAGATTATCAGCCAATAAGTTTATGTGGAATATTATATAGATTGGTTGCTAAAATTCTTGTAAATTGTGTGAAGCTTCTCATGCCCAGTTTGATTTCAGCAGAATGAGGAGTATTTGTTCCTAATCATAATATTTTTGATAATGTTATGGTGGCACAAGAGGTTTTCCATGCTATAAATAGAGGTTCAAATAGAAAATCTTTAATGGTTATTAAGGCCGATATGGAAAAAGCTTGTGTCCGTATGACTTGGAGGTATTTCTCTGTAGTTCTTAACCATCATAGATTTCATCCAACTTTCATTAAATGGATAATGTGGTGTGTCCAAAATCCAAGATTTTCTTTTCTCATTAATGCAAGTCCCTCTTATTGGTTTTCTTCTTCTAAGGGATGAAGACAGGGATGTCCTTTATCTCCATTTTTGTTCGTCCTTGCAAATGTTGGACATGTCTGGAGCTTTAAAAGGATATAAACCTAAACCTGATGGTCCAAGCATAATGCACCTTATGTTTGCCGGTGATCTACTCTCTGTGGCCAAAGCAAATCAGAAAAATGCAATGGTTTTAAAGAATGCAATTATGGACTACTGCAGTCAATTAGGTCAGAAGGTTAACATCCTTAAATCTCAAATTCAGTTCAGTCAGAAAGTTAACCCCCGAACAAAATATAGCATTCTTCAAATGCTGAATATTCCATTGAAAGGAGGATTATGGAACTATCTTGAAGTACCTTTGGCTGGTTGTAAGCTGACCGACAGGATTTTACTTCTTTGTCTGACAGAATTCATTAGAGGCTTGAAGGTTGGAGATGGAAACATTTATCACAAGCTGGGAGAATCATGCTGTTACAATCTGTTCTTAATTCAAGTTGCATGTACTTACTCTCTAATGTGTCAATTCCAACATCGGTTATTAATGAGCTGGAAAAAATTTTAAAGCGTCTCTTTGGGAACATGGTGTTGACATAATGACATGAGAAAACTTCATCTTATCTCATGGAATTGTGTTTGTATGGAAAAGAAGGATGGTGGGTTGGGTTTACAATCACCAAAGATTCGTCGAGAAGCTGTCATTGGGAAAAGCGGCTGCTCAACTTGTAGTCCACAAAGACTCTATTTGATTTAAGCTAGTCCAATCCAAATATAATTTCCATTGCTGGGAGAGTAATCACAGCAAGGGGGGCATCGCCTATCTGGAGATTAATATGCTCGATGATGGATTTTTTATCAATTTATGGTTAATTTTAAAAAATATTATCAAAATAATGCCGAGCTCAAATTATTTACGGAAATGCTGCTCTGAAAAAAGTTGCCTTTTGAAAGGACGACTTTCTTTGCCAACTCACCAACCTAAACGTTAGCTGGAGGCCAAGTGGACGAGAAAATGAATCGTCCTTTGATGAGGCAGCTTTATAAGTCACCACATGATAGGACGACTCTTTCCTTTTCTATCTTTCTATTATAAGTCATCCTTTGATAGGATGACTCTCGACTCTCCCCTTTTCTATATCTTTCTGACTTTATAAGTCTCATTTAATAGGGCGACTCTCGACTCTCCTTTTTCTATGTCTTTCTTTCTGTGTGGTAACTCTTCCATTTTCTATGCCTTTCTTTCTATGTGGCGACTCTCCCTTTTTATGTCTTTATGTAGCGACTCTCCCCTTTTTATGTCTTTCTTTCGACTCTCTCCTTTTCTATGTGTTTCTTTCTGTGTGGCGACTCTCACCTTTTCTATGTGTTTATTCAACCAAAGTAGTTTGAATTAAATTTATCTTACTAAAATTTGTTGAAGCCAGTTGGGCACAATTTGTGACTATTTGCCATTATGGATCTTAAAAATTTTCTAAGTCAGAAAACTAACACCTGGAGGGCTATATAAAATATATATTTTTTTGAAATTAAAATTGACGATAATTGATCCTTGGATGTTAGTGATCACAAAATAATTTTTAATAAATTTTGAGATCCTTTAACCAATTTGTTCTGAAGAAGAAAAGTTTTAAAAATTTTCGATTTGAAAAAAATTTGAACTAAAATCCAAGTTTTGACTTCTTATTCTGAAGGATTTTAATTTTTTGATATTTTTATTGATTTCAAATAGGGAGGTATTTGCTTATTTATATTTATTTTTAAAGTTAATGGAGAGTAAAATAAATAAGAATAAGATAAAAGATTGTAAATAAGACATATAAAAAAATAAAAAAATATAAATAAGACAAAAAGAAAGGGCGCTTACATCCAGGATGTTATGTAGGCACCTACATGAGGATGTAGGTGCCTACGTCCAAGATAACATTCCGGATGTAGGCATAAATAAGACACAGAAAGAAAATAAAGAAATGTAAATAAGATAGAAAGAAAGGGACACAGAGACACAGATGTAGGAGCATAGATTCGGGATGTTATGTAGGCACCTACATGAGGATGTAGGTGCCTACGATCGAGACAACATTCTAGATATAGGCGCCTACATCTGCTACATTGGGTTCAATTTTAGGCACCTTCTTTCCATCGTTTTTATATTCATTGGATCCGACCCAAGTCACCGAACTAGTTCGGAATATCAATTTTCTGTTCTTTCCCTCAAAATTTCGAGCTCTCCGTCTCCACAACCTTTATACCATCTCCAATCACATCTTAAATCTCAAATCAAAAACCTCCTTCCTATCTCCTTCTCAAACTAAAAACCTCCTTCCCATCTCTTTCTCAGCCAACCTTCAATTTGATGGCTCCGAAGATGTGTCTTCTCCAACACCAAAGAGCAACTAAAAGTGAAGAAAGTAGGAGAAGAGGAGCAAGCGAAGCACCACTTCATCACCTCTTTCAAGATCACCTCCTCCAAGAACTTCAATAAGTGACAAAAATTGATATGAATTTTTAGACTCAGAGGGATTTGAGATTACAAACTTAATTAGAGGTATGAGATGAAAATTCATCTACATAGCTGAAGCCCTAATATTTATGAAGTTGTTAGAGAGTTTTATGAGAATATTTTATTTGAAGAAGAAACGTATCATCTTCAGTGAAAGGAAAGAAAATTTATTTTGATGATGAAATACTAAGATAAATTTTGAAACTTCAACTGTAGGTGACCTGTGGGACAGCAGAGGAGATAGAAGTGCAAGAACTATTCTTGGGGTAGATGATCACGATCAATTCGTAAAATTTATGGACGATACTTAAATATTGAAATGAGACTCCTCCATATATTGTTTGCTAGATTATACAACCTAGAGTAGGAGGATTTGATACTGTAACAGAGAGGGACTTAGCAATTATGTATCATGTAGTCCAACATCCTACTCAATCTTCCAAAAATGATCATCAAGTCTATGCAAGAAGCAATGGGTAGAGCACAGACATCTCTACCTTATGCCATGATTTTAACCTATATCTTTAAATATTATGGAGTAAAGATTCAGGATGAACAATCATCAAAATTAGACAGAGATAGTAAAATTAACGAAGGAGCCCTCCACAGAATGTATTGGTTTAAAACTGATAGTGAGTAGATTAGAAAAGATGGAAGTAGAGAACATATAGAGGAGGATATTTCAGTTGAGGAAGAAAGATCTCAAAATAGGAGTGAAGCAGGACCTTTCAGGTCTACGGAGCATATGAACCTGTTGAGCAAGTGAGGATGACTCCAGATGTGGTCAGTACAATCGATCGAGATGTTGTATTTATTTTTCAGTCCTCATCTTCAGGAAAGAGCACTGCATGTATGGATCCTAAAGGCATACATAGTTCTTCATTTGAGCAAAAATTGGACAATCTTATTTCAATGGTGCTGGATATAAGATAGGACATTTGTAATTTGATCTGTCGTATCGAAGAATTAGAGAGATGTTCACCTCATACAGATATACAACATCAGCTAGGTGAGGTTATCTGCACTCTTAGAGTGCTCCAGATTATGATACAGAGAGAATCAGATAGGATAGAAAGATAAAATATTCTCTCTATTGGATTGGCTATAATTTTACAGAATATTGTCCGGATCAGCCAACAGATGAATATTCTTATTTCGAATATCTCAAGTGATCAATCCAGTCAGCCTCCTTAGCCATCCTCCTCTAGACCATCCTTATCTAGACCATCCTCATCTACCCATCGCTATCGTCCTGCTGTCCAATCTGATCTTAAGGATGAGACTGTGTCGAGAGTTTTATGTGCTGTGTGTTATGATGATGTAGTATTTTAGTTTTATATGTTGTGTGTTGTGATGATGTAGTATTTTATTTTATATATTGTGTATTGTGATGATGTAGTACATTGTTTTCTTGAATTTAGAGTGGTTTACATATCCTCTGTTGAATTGTTGAATGGTTTACATGCATGTATGAAAGAATGAATGAAAGAATGATGTTGGATGATTTATATTATATATGGAATATCTCAGTTGTACAATGTATGACTCAAAATAACTCTAAACAATATAATTTGCTCTGTTAGATTTTGTGCATATAATATTACCTTGATGATTATTATGAAATTTAGATTTTTAATCCATGCAAACTAATGACTTACTCCATGCTAAATCATGCCAAACTAATATTGCATGCCAAATCAAGTCCATGCCAAAAGTAATATTGATGTATTCTCAGTATTATATTAATTTATAATATAATATATGATATTATTTTATTATTATACATTATAATAATATAATAGATATGATATTATAGTATTATATTATATCAATATTTATATTAATATAATATAATATATTATATAATATAATTATATATAATAATATAGTATAATATATTATATTATTATATATTATTATATTATTATATTATTATAATATATTAAAAATATTAGACAATCTCAAACTCCAACCATATAACCTATATGAAGATCAATAATTAATTTTTTATGCAAGTAGCATAAATTATAACATATGCTTTTGGATAAAAAAGTTTGTAACATTAATTTCAAAATAATATAAAATTACAAAATTATTTTAGCAAAAAAATATACAAATATCACAACTATTGAGAGGTATATATATCAAGATACTGGAGCCTCCTCCACATCTGTCTCTCGTAAATATGTGTCATCTCTGACCGCTGATGTGATGGCTCAGATGCGGTATCGATCGGTGGGAGGGAGGTGGAGGCTCGCTCATTCTCTGTGATAGAGACGCATCATCTATAGGGAGATCGAAGTCCGAGAAGCTAGGGTATGAGGTGTGCTGGGCATATGAAGAGGTACTCAGATCATCCACCGATAGCACAGTCTGAAGTCGTCTATCCTCTGAGACAACTCGCATAGTATCAACAAGGCCGTCCATAATATCGGTAAGTGCTCGATCCTTACATCCAACAGTGATCGAATGGAATATGCTCTTTTCCGTATGATATAGCGATGTGATCCTCTGAAAATGTCAGAAAAATAAATATTATTCATAAGTATACTAATAACAACATCACAAAATCAGATAAAAGAAAATGTACTTACGATAATGTCCATCATGCCACCCGAAGCACGTAACCTTATCTCGGGATTCTCACTCATCAATGGTGAGATGAATCACCTAGTAATGCTCCTGTACCATTA
Organism: Elaeis guineensis; assembly: GCF_000442705.2. Taxonomy (NCBI): domain Eukaryota; kingdom Viridiplantae; phylum Streptophyta; class Magnoliopsida; order Arecales; family Arecaceae; genus Elaeis; species Elaeis guineensis. The sequence continues at coordinate 87,262,363 of NC_026001.2, read as the reverse complement.
CAGATATGGATCATAATAATCCATCATGGGAAGCATGGGTGGACCAACCACAATCAAATCCTCCCGTCACTCTCATGCGTCAATATACTCCCGATGCTCTCGAACCCAATCATGACGATGTCGCCCTTGTCGATCCAAATAGTAGAGAACGTCTCGAGTGTCACATGATGGGGGCACGTCCTGATGCATGCCAAACTGTCGCATCACGTACTTCGGATAATAGATCTCTATGATGTCGAAGCAAATAAGAGGTGCACATATCCTCCATACATGTTGATCTGATCGACATATCTCCGACAATGCGGCCAATATCTCTGATGTGTAAGGGACCTACAACATCTGATTATCGCACTACTGATCTAGCTAATCCCTTCAATATCTTATTAAAACTTTCAGATAGATTGATATTTATTATTCCATACCTACATCCATCTGTGTCATGCACCAGCGTCCATTTACTCAGATCATCCAGTGGATATGTTTTCAGATATTGAAAGCAATTAGACCATGTTCTCTCAATATATTGCATGCTTCGATCAAACTTCTAGAGTTGATTTTACTTTGCAGTTTGATGGAAATAAGCTCAAAATGCAGCATCATGAAATTGACCATTTAAGTTAGCCTCAATATATCAAAGACATAATCTATAATATCCATATGGTACTATCCATCCAATAGGTTGATCTGAAACAACAGCTAATATTTCTTTATGTCGGTCTGAAATTATGCTAATCTCCATATGATCACGTGCCACATAATAGCGCAAATGCCATAAAAACCATAACCAACTACTACGATTTTTGCCTTCACAAATGGCAAATGCTAGAGGATAGATATTTTTATTTCTATCCTTTTCATAGTTATCATGAGAGTACCCTTATATTGATCATACAGATGTGTTGCATCGATACTAATCAATGGGCGACAGAATTGGAAGCCCTGAATGCATGGATCAAAGGCCTAAAAAACTTGATAGAACACCTTTGTGTTTGCCTCTATTGTAGAAAATTTTGCAAAATCTATTACGATCCCTTCATTGGCACGATGAACTGCAGCTAGTCAAGGACCCAATGCATTATAGGACTCTGTCCAATCTCCAAACAGCTCACCCATAACAAGTTGTTTAGCTATCCACATCTTTCTATAAGATGCCTCGCACTGCCATGTATTACATACATAAGTCTGACAGACTGATATGGATATGGATATCTCTGCTCTAACTGATCCTCTAATGACATCGGCAATCATGCGTGCATCAAGCTGTGGATGATCTCGCATTACATTTGTATTCAAGTTTGTGTGTGGCTCTTTATATACTGTAATCTCCCACCACTGCATCTTGATCCGAAGGAATGCACGGAGATGCCAACTACAAATATCAAACTGTTCACACATGATGCTCTATTTAACTCTATTTGACTCGATGACTTTGAAAGGATGATGGATGTGAATGGCATATTGTTTCACGATACGTTGGACTTGTTCTTTTGATCCAAATACCATTCTTTTTCTTAACTCTTCATTCCCACCAAATAATAGATGTTCTGGCGAAGCTCCATGGGATGTGGCCTCATCGTCGTCAAATGCATCAACTAGTCCAAATTCAGGAACAAGGGGTGCTTCATGTAGTGGGACATCTTCTTCTGTACTAGATTCTCCATTATCACTACCATCAGTCTCTGCATCATTATTATCCTCATCTTCATCATCAGTAAGATTATGATCATAACTAACAACGGCTTTATTTTCAAATAAAGTTATCTCAGTCATTACAGTTCTCAATCCTTCTAGTCCAGCACGTGTTGTATGTGGCTGATTGAGTGATACAGGATCAGATTCGTGCTCCACGTGCTCAATGGGAGTTGCCACATAACTAGGATGGGCAACTGTATCATCAAATATGTTAGTATTATATGAATATTGATATGCAGACTCTGTACCTACCATGTATTAAGGACTACTAGTCACGGATGTTGCTGGTCCACCAATGGTACATATAGGGGTGCCTTCGTATTGATATCCAATTTCATCGGCTATTAGAATTACATCAAATAGAGAATCACCCATCTTCGATTATACAAGTGGGATAGATATAGCTTGAGACACACTAACATGTTGTTCATCACCACCCTGTTCAACACCGTCCGAAACTCCTACTGCTGCCGGCTCAAGAAAAATTTCAACAGCTCGAAAAACCCCCTTTGATGGGATGCTCAAGATGATGTTAGTGTTCTGATCATCTTGAATAGATACAGCCAAATACTATCTAATAGTATGCATCGAAAATCTACATAATAGAAAAACTCTACAATGATTGGGTTCCATCCGATGACAGCATAGCAGACTTATGCAAGTTCTAGATATGTTGCATTTCAGTCCATCGTTGTCATCTGGATCCCTCCACCATTATAATATGCACGGTTAGCATTATAACTGATCCTCCATCCCAATGGAAGATAACAGTGACAAGACGTGGATCCATTTGTTGAAAATTTTGCTGGAAATTATTGTGAGAAGTAACTGCATGAACATATAAACAGATGTTCGTTCACTAGGAAGGAAGTACTTAATATTTCAAATGACTTTAATAAATGCATTCTATTGCTATCTACTAGGTAAAGTTAAGTCCTATCCTATTCAAGAATTGCATTAATTCTATAAGTAATTATGGTAATCAACCGATGTGCAATAGAGATCGAAAAAAATTTTGACAGTATTTCTCCTTAGTTCTTCCCATACGGCTGAAAATATATGAGAAAAATTAAAAAAAAATACTATCTAAAATTTTTTTCGGCTCCTATTGTGCATCGATTGATTACCATAATTGCCTATAGAATTAATTGTAATTTTCAAACTATCCAAACTGGACAATCAATTGATTAATGTACATAATTCTCTCATCCGTACAAAAAAAATATAATTATATGAATATTTTAGAATATGTACATTAATCAAAAGATAGATCTATGATTTCATATAATGTAAATTTTTTAAAAATATAAACTTAATGGTTGAGCCACGAATTTGGGCCAAACCATCCAACCATTGTAGAAATAAATTTATAATTCAAATAAAATAATAAATCATAAAAATTAAAAAAAAATAGGCGATAGTACGGAGAGGTAGGTCGAGGAGGAGGAGGGGATGGGGTTCTCACGTCGAGAGGAGGGAGGGCCGCCAGAGAGGAGGAGGGGAACGGCCGCAGGGGACTGAGGTGGGGCATTTGCGTCTGGGACCAAGAGGAGCGGCGGGGTTCATGCAGGGAGGAGGGAGGACCGAGAGGGAGAGATCGCGCGGGGAGGAGGGGGCATCGAGTGGCGGGGATCGCACGAAGAGGAGGAGGGACCGAGAGGGAGAGATCGTGCGGGGAGGAGGGGGTCCGAGTGTCACAGAGAGGAGGGGGGACCAAGTTTCATTGGAGGGGGAACCAAGTGTCGTCAGGAGGAGGGGGATCGACTGGTTTGTTGTGGGGAAGAGGGGGGCCGATTGTGGTTTTTATTTTATTTTTGGGTAAGTCCCTTAAGAGTCGGCGATTGGAATGGTGACTTTTACAGTCATCATGTAGAAGGGCGACTGATATAGACACCCTTCCATAAGGCAACTATAAAAGTCATCCTCTCAAATACCGATATTATCAGCTGACTCACCACCCCACACCCTCCCATATGGCGTGGAGGGGGGTCCAAATGGCACCTAAAGTCTAGGGTGACTTTCTTGTGGACAGTAGTTTGATAAATATTTTTTAAAAAATATTATTTCGATAAATAATTTTAAAAATAATAATAAATAGATAAAAAATCTCTCGAATGTCATATGGGTACAAGATGCTTTTTTGTTGGCAGATTGGCAATGGCCAGCATATCAGCCTTTTGAATGACTCATGGATCATACAAACTCCAATCAACTGTTGTGCCATTCCCATTAATTGTTGTATCCAAATGGAATATTGGAAAGTTTCTAAACTACTTAATCCCGACAATACATAGAACCAATATTTGCTTGAATAGACTTTTTTCACCAGAGATGGTTTCAAAAGTCATGCTTATTCCTCTTCCTAAATATCATTATGATGATAGGTTATGCTGGAGGAATTCAGAAGGCCAACAAATTAGAGCCGAAGATATTTATAACATCATCCAAGGCTCCACTCATAATGAAGTGACACAAAATTTGAGTTGGATTTGGAAACTAAAGATGATGCCTAGAATCAAGGTCTTTTGGTGGAAATTATGTTGGGACCGATTACTCTGTGAGAACTTTCTGTATTCATGGAGACTTCCAAACCAACAAAATCCAAATTGTGATTTATATCATGGGGATATTGTGTTAGGATTTGATGCCTCGAGATTCGATCCACACTGAGCCCACAGCAAGGTCTGCAACGATGAATGGAGTCTAACGAGCCTAAGATCACCACAAACGGAGTCCAAAGAAGGAAATATGCTCGATAGAAAATGGCACAAAAATTAGAGTGGTGGAGGCTGACGGTGGGCCGGTGGTGGGCTGGCGGTGGGCCGCGATGGTGCAACCGTATGTGGCTCGACCGCAAGTGCATGGCTCAGCATGCGGGTGCTTGGGGGGCACGGTGCGCGGCCCAGGCCCGGGCGCGCACACGTAGGGGCACGGCCCAAGCCCATGCGGGCGCACACATTACGTCTCATGCGGTCCATGCATAGCGCATGGACTGACGGTCCACGGGGACCCGCATGGATTGAGCGGGTGTTTCTTTTTGGTTTTTCACGGTCCACCGTGGACCGACAGGTGTTTCTCTATGGTTTCTCGCGGTCTACAGGGGTTTTTCATGGATCATGATGCGATCGGATGGCTTGGAGTGCTGCTGGTTTTGATCTGAGGATTTAGAGAGGTTTTTGGGTGCTCTGAGAAGTCTATACTCCTATTTTCTCATGGATTTTAGGCTTTAAAAACCTTGTTCACAGTACAGAGAAGTGTGGTTAATTATTCAGTAGAGAACCAAAGCGACAGTAGAGACGAGGCACCAATGCCGACAGAGAGCAGGCAGGGTGCTTCAGGTAGCAGACAGCGGTCGCTTCATGAGTTCAGAGAGGTCTTCTTAGAGAGAACTTTTGTAAAGAAGAACTTCTTGTGAGGAAGAGATCGGGTGTACGAGGGTTGAGGGTGTGATCTTCTCTTGTAATTTTTTCTCTTTTGTTGTAGTGAAGCTTACATGCCCCATGAAGGCGAGCTTTTTTTGGCTGATTCATGTATTTGATTGTTTCTATTTTATTTCTTCTTTCTTTCTACTGCGACACACAGTATCGAAAAGGTCCTGTGAAGGTAGTGTCCTGGTCAGACATTCCCAACAAGTGGTATCAGAGCGAGGCAGTACCAGAATGTAGATTGCTGGGATGGTGAGCAAGATTGAAGATGGAGAAGATAGGATCAATCAAGATGGAGATCAACAGGTTTGATGGAAAGAGTAATTTCTCTTTATGGCAGACAAGGACGAAGGACATGCTTATCCAGCAAGGATTGATCGATGCTTTCTTATACGAGGAGAAACCGACCACCATGAAGGTGCAGGATTGGAGGCGGCTCTAGATGCAGACGGTCAGTACCATCCGCATGTACCTAACAGATAGGGTGGTGATCCATGTGCTTGGCGAGATTTCTTCAATGGTGCTGTGGTTGAAGCTCGAGGAGTTGTACATGACGAAGTCTCTCACCAACACCTTCTTCCTCTGGAGGTAGTTCTACCAGCTGTAGATGATTGAGGGACAGAGCATGTAGGAGCATCTCACCACTTCCGAAGATCCTCATCGACCTCCTTAACATTGGTGAGAAAGTTGAAGAGAAGATCAGGACGCTGGTCTTGCTAGCATCACTTTTTTCTTCGTATGAGTCCTTGGTGACTGCTCTTCTAGTGGGGAAGAGCACCATCAAGATGGACAAGATCACCACAGTAATTTTTAGAATGAAATTCCAGGATGGAGAATCCAGCTTCGAGCTCAGGTGGTAACTCAGCTTTGATGGTTTCTGATGGAGTAGGAGGTGGTAGACGGAGCGACAGAAGATTGCGACGAGGGGACTTGAGCAAGACCAGATATTATTGATGTGACGAGTTAGGGCATCTAGTCAGAGATTGCTCTCAACTCAGGGATCTGACGATGGCTACTGCAGTGACGGCCAATAGCGAGTCAGAAGGTGATGCCCTGGAGATATCTGACGAGGTATCTACTTCTTTCAATAGTGAATTTTAGATTCTACGTGCACCTATTATATATATTACAGAGAGAAGTAGTTTGACTCTCTAAAGAGCAATGAGGGTACTGTTTCTCCATCGGTTGATTGAGCTATGCGATCAGAGGCATCGGGATGATCAGTTGGAGGATATATGATGGTGTAGTGAGGAGATTAGGAGAGATCCGATACATACCCAATTTCAAGTAGAATCTTATCTCATTGAGCAGACTGAATTCGAGAGGCTATAGGATGGTAGCTGGTAGAAAAATTCTGAAGGTGTTGCATGACGATAAGATTATTCTGAGGGAAGAAGAGGATGAGAGGATGTTATTACTTGACGGGGAGCCCAATGCGAGGTGGAGCTTCAGGAGCCAGAAGGAGCCAGAGCGAGATGGAGCTCCAGGTGGAGGTGGATCGGGCATGAGATGCGAGAGTCGAGAGGATGAGAGGTGATATCGCAAGGTGAGATTTTTGTTGCCACAGAATAATACTTCGAGTAGGTCTCAGATCAGGAGAAGCACCGCATACGATGGAGATAGGATCGAGCGGTCTAACTCGACTCCCATGTCTGTCCGTCCATGATCAGCAGGTGATTGCCCCAGGGTATGGGGGTGAGGAGATTCAGAAGCTCTCAGAGTTAGATGGAGGCTGAATATCGAGTCGAATTAGAGATTATTAGGATTTGATACCTCAAGATTCGATCCACACTAAGCCACAGTGAGGTTGCGACGACGAACAGAGTCCAACGAGTCCAAGATCACCCCAAATGAAGTTCTAATGAAGGAGATATGCTCAATAGACAATGGCATGAAAATCGGAGTGACAGAGACCGACGACGGCGACGGTGGGCTGGTGGAGGCCGCGACAGTGCAATCGCACGTGGTAGCATGCGGCCCGACCGCGAGCGCATGTGGATGGGCAGGCATGCATGGTGTGCGGCCCAGGCCCGGGCGCATGCGCGTAGGGGCGTGGCCCAGGCCCGGGTGCACGCATGCAGGGGCACGACCTAGGCGCACGTGCGCGCCTGCATGTTACACCTCATGCAGTCCACACATAGTGCATGGATCGACGGTCTACAGAGATCCGCATGGTTCGAGTGGGTGTTTCCCTTTGGTTTCTCACGATCCACCATGACCGACAGGCATTTTTCTATGGTTTCTCACGGTCTACAAGGGTTTTTCATGGACCATGATGCGATCGGATGGCCTGGAGCACTGCCGATCGTGATCTGAGGGTTCATAGAGGTTTTTGGGTGCTCTGAGGAGTCTATACTCCTATTTTCTCACGAATTTAAGGCTTTCAAAGCCTTATTCATAGTACAGAGAAGTGTGTTGATTATTTGATAGAGCTCAGTAGAGACGAGGCACCGATGCCGATAGAGAACAGGCAGGATGCTTCAGGCAGACTATCAGGCAGCAGACAGCGGTCGCTTCAGGAGTTTAGAGGATCTTCTGAAGAGAGAGATTTTGTGAGGGAGAGCTTCTTGTGAGGGAGAGATTGGGTGTAGGGGGTTAAAGGTGCGATCTCTTTTTATAATTTTTCTCTTTTCTCATAGTGAAGTTTGCATGCCTCTGGAGACGAGTTTTTTTTGGCTGATCCATTATTTGATTATTTTTATTTTATTTATTTTTTTGCTGTAACATGCGGTATTGAAAAGATCCTGTGGAGGCGGTATTCTGACCAGACATTTCCAACATATTGAAGACATTCAGTATTGCTTCTATCATTGTTCTCATGCTTCTGAAATTTGGGCCGTTCTGAAAGCAAAGGTTTCGATCTTCACCAAGCTTTACCAATTTACAGGACCTTGTTGAAATTTTTCTGATCATAGTGTCGTGGAGTTTTATCAGGTGCTAATATGTTATATCACTTGGGCCATTTGGAACTCAAGAAATAATCATTTATTTCAAGGAAAACCTTGCAATACCCTACAAAATTTTACCAGATCTCTAGAATCATAGTTCTAGGGTATCGGCAGCTCTTTGCACTTATCTCACCCTTCCCCAAGATTGGTTCATTGGGTACCTCCACCAAGTGGTCAAGGTCGATTTCGATGTTTTATGGTATGAAGGACAAGTAGGGTTGGGTTATATTATTCGTGATCATTATGGCATTGTTCTTCAAGCTGGAACTATTAAAACTCAAATTACAACTATTCCTCAGGCCAAACCCTTGGCTGCTTGGATTGCCTTGTTCATTGCTACTCAACAGCTTGGCAAAACAAATATATGGTCAGAAGGAGACTCCCTCACCATGATTAAATTGATAGAGCAATGTTAACAAAAGCTTTCTTTGCTACCCTCTGTTCTTCATATTCAAAATCCTTTTCTCTGAAAAATTATTCAATGTGCAGTGTCTTTAAACTCCTTCAAGGTGTCTCACATTTTTCGAGAAGCAAATCAATCCATGGACAGCTTATCCAGACTCCCTCAAACAATGGTCTCCCATTCTGCTACATCCCTTCCAGTGCAAATAAAAACTCTGGTACCGGTGGATAGTGCTGGAGTTTCTTTTCATCGTTTTAGTTACTCTTTTTTTTATTATTTTTTGGGGTTAATGATGCCCCTTTATGTACCAAAAAACCAAAAAGAATTGCTTGTTGGATTCGGTTGGGCCAACATTTTATGTTCATCTGACTCTAACTGCTTTGGCGACAAATGTCGACTAACCAATAAACCCATATAATATCAAGTATGGTGTTTTGCTCTCTTATATTTTCAGCATTGAAGTTGTTAGGTTGGAAAATTTCATCATTTGTTGCTTTAGCTAAATTAGCTTGCAAAAATAGAAGAATCACTACCAACTTTTCTTAAACTACAACTAATTATGTAAGCAATCTATCATCAATACAAATACAAATACATTAAAGGGGAGTACTGAACTCCCAAAGAGGTGACAAGTATCGATCAAAGAAGGTGCCACATTTTCTCTTCCTGGATCACGCTGTTCTTTTGTCGCAAATGAGAACCTCACAGTTCTTCCCTCCTCCCTCTATTTCTCGCTCTTCTAGAGGCTTAATGTGACACCACTTTAAATGTGATATGGCCACTGCTGGATGTGTCGATCCTGGTTTGATCCTCTCGATTAGATTGCAGGAGAAAAGGTCGAGGTTATACGATACTTGTGGAACTAAAATAGAAACAAAAGAAAAAGATCAGGATTACCTTTGCTGCCACATATGCAGTATCCATGCCCAATCCCCACATCGGATGGTTGGATTGGCTAACTCAGTTGAGACAAAAAAAAAATCTGAAAAATGATATGAACCAGGAATGGACTGGATGTTGTGTGAGAGTAAAATCCAAAGCTCATTAGTAGTGGATCACTTTGACGTCTAGAGGAAGCTATGCTACACATCACTTAAGATAATCCAAAGTAGATCATCCACATGCAGTGCACATATCTCGTCCTTATTTCTCGTCATCCATAGAAGAAAGATGCAACACATTGGCCTTCTTCTCATCCTTTCTTTTCCTTATTTGTATAAGGGGTTGCTCCCAGTAGGACAGTCTTCCTCTTTCCATGATTGGCTAGGAAAGATTAGAGTGAAAGAACGATGGGGGTTTACCATTTTAGATAGCCTTCTGCTTCACCACTTTGGCAAAGAAATGCAATCATAAAGAAAGACAATCAAGGAATAAGATAAAAGAATTGGGGAAAAAAAAGGCCCACTTGAGAATTTTTTTTTTCCTTTTCTCTCTCGATAATAGGATATGTGCAGACATCGCCTATTCCTTATTTTTTATATGTGTCAATAAACGAAGGAGAAAATAAGTCAAATCGATCAACAAGGAAAAGAATGCTTATGGTCAAGACATGGAGATCGATATGGGCAATTTTCATAATGCAGAAAATATTTCTTTTAAAAATATTTTAAAATAAGTTGGAATATCAAAGAATACATTGTGATGGAAGACTAATGTTTGCCAAGGTTGAACTTTTTTTTGGAAAAATACTTAATCATGCTATTATAAGTTTTGATCTTAGTTTGTTTAATGAAAAAAATGATGAAGAACCGACAGATTGGGAGTACAAGGCAAGAGAAAAAAAGGATGGTTGAAAAAGAAAAAAAAAATGAAGGCGATGCTTTTAGGGGAAAGCAAGGATTTTTTTTTCTTTTAAAGGATGTTAGGGAAAGCAAGGATCGAAAAAAGAGGGCAAAGGAAGGAGGAAAAGTGGATTTTTGCTGAAAATTTTGGGGGGAAAGCTTAAAGAACCCCAAAAAAAAAATAAAAAAATGGTAGATTTTTCTTATTTTCCTTTGGAAGAATATCCATGGAAAGGAAGAAGATTTGGAGGATGGTAATACAAGGAGAGAAAGAAAAGAGATAAGTAAGGATCTAAAAAAAGAAAGGGATGTAGTTTTTTTTTTTTTTTTTTGAGAATGGAGGTGAAGAGAGGTATAAGATCAGAAAAAATGAAAGAGACGGATGAGGAAGGGAAGAAAAAAATGACTAAAGAGGTCAAAGTTAGTCCTTCTTACTTTAGAAGGATGTCGAAGGTGTGACAATCAGGATATCGATGTATTTTCTCAAGCCTTTGAGAAACTGTGAGCAATAGGGTACAATGAGCTTCTAATGCTATGAAGCTACGGGGGAGCAGTCACTAAGGTAGAGTGGAGCCAATGGTTGAAGCATAGGGGATGATTAGGGTTGAAGGGGGTGAGGGGAGAAAGAAAGTGGGATGAGGAAGAGGATATAAGTCCGAATGGAGGAGGGGTGATGGCAAGATCGATTGTAGATGGGTTGGGGGAATGGACAGAAGAGGTTTTAGGATGGATTTTTTTTTGGTGGTTAAAAGAGGGGTTTAAAATGAGGGGTTCAATTGCTGTTTCTCCTATGCATGGAGCACGTGGCGCCACACATAACCTCCTTTCTTATAATATATGTATATACACACACACACATATATGTCCTAAAATTTTTTTTTATCCAAATTATTATCATTAAAATAAAAGATGATGTTAGATGTATAGGATTTAAATGGAATTTATTCATGATGTATGATGATTTTTTTTGTTAGATTGTTTTGGTATTCTCATGTAGTTTGTTGGGATTTTTTTTGTAGGTAGCAACTATGGAGAATAATTTTACATCAATAAAGTTATTTTTTGAGTAAAAATATTTTTTTTGTATATATACATATGATGATGAATGTTTAAATTATATTGTTGTCATTCACTTATCTTGTAAATGTGATCATATATTTTTTTTAATTCCTTCGGTTATAGTTTTATTTTATATCTTTTTTTAAATTACTTTTTGGGATTTCTTATGATTGTGCTCTAAAATCTATGAATATCTTTTTGTTGATAAAAAAATATAGATATTCATCATTTATTTTTATTCATTTTATCCTTTATGCTATATGTTGGGTATAAAATACCCGCAGCCGAAATCCCCATCAGAACGGCTCCGCCCGGAATCCTACGGGAGCCGGGCTCCACCTTCGACATCAGAACGGCTCCGCCCGGACTCCTACGGGAGCCGGGCTCCACCTTCGACATCAGCGCGGCTCCGCCCGGACTCCTACGGGAGCCGGGCTCCACCTTCGGCATCAGAACCGCTCCGCCCGGACTCCTACGGGAGCCGGGCTCCACCTTCGACATCAGCGCGGCTCCGCCCGGACTCCTACGGGAGTCGGGCTCCACCTTCGACATCAGAACGGCTCTGCCCGGACTCCTACGGGAGCCGGGCTCCACCTTCGACATCAGAACGGCTCCGCCCGGACTCCTACGGGAGCCGGGCTCCACCTTCGACATCAGCGCGGCTCCGCCCGGACTCCTACGGGAGCCGGGCTCCACCTTCGACATCAGCGCGGCTCCGCCCGGACTCCTACGGGAGCCGGGCTCCACCTTCGCATCAGAACGGCTCCGCCCGGACTCCTACGGGAGCCGGGCTCCACCTTCGACATCAGCGGCTCCGCCCGGACTCCTACGGAGCCGGCTCCACCTTCGACATCAGAACGGCTCCGCCCGGACTCCTACGGGAGCCGGGCTCCACCTTCGACATCAGCGCGGCTCCGCCCGGACTCCTACGGGAGCCGGGCTCCACCTTCGACATCAGAACGGCTCCGCCCGGACTCCTACGGGAGCGGGCTCCACCTTCGACATCAGAACGGCTCCGCCCGGACTCCTACGGGAGCCGGGCTCCACCTTCGACATCAGCGCGGCTCCGCCCGGACTCCTACGGGAGCCGGGCTCCACCTTCGACATCAGAACGGCTCCGCCCGGACTCCTACGGGAGCCGGGCTCCACCTTCGACATCAGAACGGCTCCGCCCGGACTCCTACGGGAGCCGGGCTCCACCTTCGACATCAGCGCGGCTCCGCCCGGACTCCTACGGGAGCCGGGCTCCACCTTCGACATCAGAACGGCTCCGCCCGGACTCCTACGGGAGCCGGGCTCCACCTTCGACATCAGACGGCTCCGCCCGGACTCCTACGGGAGCCGGGCTCCACCTTCGACATCAGCGGCTCCGCCCGGACTCCTACGGGAGCCGGGCTCCACCTTCGACATCAGCGGCTCGCCCGGACTCCTACGGGAGCGGGCTCCACCTTCGCATCAGAACGGCTCCGCCCGGACTCCTACGGGAGCCGGGCTCCACCTTCGACATCAGCGCGGCTCCGCCCGGACTCCTACGGGAGTCGGGCTCCACCTTCGGCATCAGCGCGGCTCCGCCCGGACTCCTACGGGAGCCGGGCTCCACCTTCGACATCAGCGCGGCTCCGCCCGGACTCCTACGGGAGCCGGGCTCCACCTTCGGCATCAGAACGGCTCCGCCCGGACTCCTACGGGAGCCGGGCTCCACCTTCGACATCAGCGCGGCTCCGCCCGGACTCCTACGGGAGCCGGGCTCCACCTTCGGCATCAGAGCGGTTCCGCCCGGGCTCCTACGGAGGCCGGACTCCAACCGCGGCCGAACCTCAATCGACAGATCCGCACCCCCTCGGCAGGTCGCGACAACAATCATGATCCTGTTCCAGGCCCTACAGCGGATTCTACGCGGCTCCAGCAGCGGACCCATTACTCCCTGACAGGCTGTACCAAACGGCCACGATTCTGTCCCGCTCCCTGCGGCAGGTGCTGTACGATCCCACTACTCACTGACAGCTAGCGGCAACGGACGCCGCCCCACTATCCGCAACGGGCCATACGTGGCAGACTATGCAATAGCCACGAGTCTACCCCACCACTCTCCGCAATTAATTTCCCTGACCGTGGGCGGCCCACTACCAGACGGTTGCAGGTGTCACCATCAATCCGTTGCCCCCTCTGCCTATAAAAGGGGATCCAGATACGTTATTCTCTAAGCTCTTTTGCCTTATCTCAAAACTCTGCTAAATTCTCCGTTCGAGCACTCCATTCTTGTTGAGGCAGAGAACTGACTTGAGCGTCGGAGGGTCTTGCCGGAGCAACCCCACCTCCGGTTTAGACTTCCCTTGCAGGTCCCGGCGGCGACCGCGGCTTCCTCAACTCCAGCTTCTCCGACGCAGGCGGATTTTTGCACCAACAGGATTGGCGCTAGAGGAAGGGCGCGAATCTTCGCAGCACCCTTGTTCTTAAAGGAGCGCTCAACGGATCCTCTCCCGGCCATCTTTTCCGGCACTCAATCCTCCTTTCCCTGTCCGATGCCTTCTCGCGGGGTTTCTGCACAACTACCTCTGGCTATGACCGCCGATAAAGGGTGGTCGGGCGACCAGTCTCCGCGGGATTCCGTTAATGTCGTCTCGGGGGAATCCCAGCAGGAGGCGATCGGCAAATCAGCTGCACCCCCCAAGCGGCAAAAAGTCGAGGAACCCATAGCCTTCACTGAAGAAGACGCCCAGGGAGTCCAATTCCCTCACAACGACGCGGTCGTAGTTTCCTTGAACATAGCAAATTATGATGTCCGTCGCGTTCTCGTCGACAACGGAAGTTCGGCTGACATCTTGTTCTACAACGCCTTTTCAAGAATGACCACTCTTGGCGGTCATCTAAGGCCGATGTGCTCCCCCTTGATAGGGTTTACTGGTGACGCCGTTCCTACGGAAGGAACGATAGCTCTAACTGTGACCGCGGGTCAGCATCCAAAGCAGTCCAGGGCTCTGGTGAATTTCTGGTGGTAAAGGCGCCATCTGCCTACAATGCAATTCTTGGCCGTCCCGGCCTCAATGCCCTCAGGGCGTCGTTTCAACCTACCATTTGAAGTTGAAGTTCCCCACCGGCAAGGGGATTGGAGAAGTTCGGGGAGACCAAGCGCTGGCCAGGCATTGCTACAACATTGCCTTGCAAAAGAACGACCAAGTGGACCTCTGTCCGGTCGACGGATTGGATGCGCGCGATGACCTTACTGAAGAGAGGGGTGGTCCAATCGAAGATCTAATATCGATTCCTTTGAACGATGGGAATGCGGAGCATGTTGTGTCAATCGGCTCCAACCTGGAGGAGGGGGTGCGGGTGCGTCTTGTGGATTTCCTCCGAAGGAATGCGGACGTTTTCGCATGGGTCCCGACGGATATGCCGGGGATCGACACAAAAGTCATGGAGCATCATCTGGCGGTCGACCCTAAACATCGGCCAACAAAAGAAAAAATCCGGAGTCATGCCCCGGAGAGGCAGAAGGCAATAGCCGACGAAGTGGATAAACTTCTCGAGGCCGGATTTATCAAGGAGGTCAATTATCCAGAGTGGATCTCCAATGTCGTCTTGGTCAAGAAAGCGAACGGCAAGTGGAGGATGTGTATCGATTTCAAAAAGCTAAATAAGGCTTGCCCAAAGGACAGTTACCCCTCCCCAGGATCGATCAACTGGTGGATGCTACCTCGGGCCATGAGCTTCTCACTTTTATGGACGCGTTCTCCGGCTATAACCAGATTAGAATGGCATCGGAAGATGAGGAGAAGACTGCTTTTATCACTAATCGCGGCCTTTACTGCTACAGGGTTATGCCGTTCGGCCTCAAGAACGCAGGCGCAACCTATCAGCGGTTGGTAAATAAAATCTTCAAAGAACAAATCGGCCGAAACATGGAGGTGTACGTGGACGATATGCTCGTGAAAAGTAGATCTTCCGAAAATCATGTTGCCGACCTCGAGGAAGCTTTCGGCGCTCTTCGAAAATACAGAATGAAGCTGAACCCGACCAAATGTGCTTTTGGGGTAACCTCAGGAAAGTTCCTGGGCTTCATGGTGTCGGGGCGTGGGATTGAGGCCAATCCGGAGAAAATTCGCGCCATCCAGGAGATGGCCGCCCCGCGGTCGATCAAGGAGGTTCAGTGCCTCACTGGGAGGATCGCAGCTCTTAATCGCTTTGTCGCGAGGTCGGCTGAGCGATGTTTGCCCTTCTTCCAAACCCTCAAACAGCCGAAGAACTTCTGTTGGACCCCTGAATGTCAACAGGCATTCGGGGAATTAAAGAGCTACCTTAGCTCACCTCCACTACTGGCAAAGCCCGAACCTGGGAGGAGTTATTTTTGTACCTGGCAGTCTCTCCCACATCCCTCGCGGCAGTCCTTGTCAAAGAAGAAATAAAAATCCAGCGGCCGGTCTACTACGTTAGCCGCGTGCTAAGGGACGCCGAGACCAGGTATACTAAATTAGAGAAACTGACCTACGCTTTGTTGATTGCAGCTCGGAGACTCCGACCTTACTTTCAAGGGCACACGGTGACGTTGCTCACCGACCAACCGATCAAAGCGGTTTTGCACCGAGCTGATATTTCTGGGAGAATGGCGAAATGGGCTATCGAGCTCACAGAATTCGACATCAACTACCAGCCTAGGCCGGCAATAAAGGCCCAGGTATTGGCGGATTTCATAGTAGAATGCACCGTCCCTGAGGAGGCCGAACCTGAGCAAAGCAAAATTGACGACCTGAAGACTCAACCGGACTCCTCCGACGAAGAAGCCAGTTCCTTCGATGGCTTTTGGACCCTCCACGTGGACGGATCTTCCAACATGGCGGGCGCTGGTGCAGGCCTGATCTTGACCAGCCCGGAGGGAGTCGTCGCGGAGTACGCTCTGCGTTTCGGATTCCCCGCAACAAATAATGGAGCAGAATATGAAGCTCTAATCGCAGGATTGAGGGTCGCTAAGGAGCTTGGAATAGACCAACTCCGGGTGCACAGCGATTCCCAACTTGTAGTGGGACAAGTCAGCGGGAGCTTTGAAGCGCGGGAGGACAGTATGGCTAAATATCTTGAGAAGGTGAAGGAACTCACCCCCGCCTTCAACAATTTCGACATCAAGCAAATTCCAAGATCGGAGAATGCCAGAGCCGATTTTCTCTCCAAGCTAGCAACATCGGCTCCGACCGAATTGCCCAAAGGCGTCCTCTTTGAAGTTTTAAAGCACCCAAGTACGGAAGAACCGCAGCTCGTAATGGATATTGACCATGAGCCCAGCTGGGTCGACCCGCTGATAACCTATCTTAGAGATGGGATTCTCCCCCAAGATGCGAAAGAGGCCCGGAAACTCCGAAATCAAGCATCCCGGTACATCCTCTATGAGGGCAAATTGTACAAGAGATCGTACTCCTTGCCTCTCTTGAGATGTCTCCGACCCTCAGAAGCCGACTATGCTTTATGGGAAGTGCACGAGGGAGTTTGCGGAAGCCATTTGGGTGCCAGATCTCTATCCCACAAACTACTCCGCCAAGGGTACTACTGGCCCACAATGCATCATGATTCAATCGAATATGTCAAAAAATGCATCGATGCCAAAGGTACGCCAACGTCCAGAGACAACCTGCTACCGAGCTCACACCCCTGAGTGCCCCATGGCCTTTTGCGCAATGGGGGATGGATATTCTTGGCCCCTTTCCCATGGCGTCCGGTCAAAGAAATTCCTCCTTGTAGCAATCGACTACTTCACCAAATGGGTCGAGGCCGAACCACTAGCCAAAATCACAGAAGCGAAAGTGCAGGATTTCGTCTGGAAATCAATAGTGTGCAGGTTCGGTTTACCTCGAACACTGATCACTGATAATGGACGGCAATTCGCGGGAGCCAGATTTGCTGAATTCTGTGAAGACCTAAACATCTCCCACAAGTTCACATCAGTGGCCCATCCCCAGGCAAACGGCGAAGCCGAGGTAACGAACAGAACCCTTTTGCAGGGAATCAAGACAAGGCTTGAAAAAGCGAAAGGAACTTGGGCGGACGAGCTTTACCATGTGCTATGGGCATACCTAACTACCCAGAGGTTGCCTACAGGAGAGACTCCCTTTGCTCTAGCCTTTGGTACAGAAGCCGTCATCCCGATCGAACTTAAACTCCCATCGGCACGAGTCATGGCGTTCGACGAACCCCAGAATGCACAAAATCTCAGGGCCAACCTCGACCTACTGGAAGAAAGGCGGGAGATCGCTCAGGTCCGAATGGCGGCCTACAGACAGAAGGTTGCCCGATATTATAACGCCCGAGTCAAGAACAGGACATTTAGAGCGGGGGATCTTGTACTCCGACGAGCTGCTGTCTCACAGCCGCAGGCCCAGGGGAAGCTAGCCCCAAATTGGGAAGGACCTTATGAGATCAAAGAAGTAGTCCGACCTGGGACTTATTATCTTAAGGAGCTCGGAGGGGCCGACCTCCCGCGACCATGGAACTCAAAAAACTTACGGGTATACTACCAGTGATTTCATCCTAATCGAAAAATGTGTGCCCACTTGTCTAGGGACAATTCAAGCAGACGGTATCAAAAACGAGAACGCAATCTTACAAAAGTCGAAGGCCCGGTTCCTTTAGACCGGATGGGGGGAGAGGCCTCACAACGCCCATATGTGCCCCCACAGCCCTGTTAGGGACAGGAGGAGAACCTCGCCCTAACTTGAGCAAAGTCGAAGGCCCGGTTCCTTTAGACCGGATGGGGGGAGAGGCCTCACAACGCCCATATGTGCCCCCACAGCCCTGTTAGGGACAGGAGGAGAACCTCGCCCTAACTTGAGCAAAGTCGAAGGCCCGGTTCCCTTAGACCGGATGGGGGGAGAGGCCTCACAATGCCCATATGTGCCCCCACAGCCCTGTTAGGGACAGGAGGAGAACCTCGCCCTAACTTGAGCAAAGTCGAAGGCCCGGTTCCTTAGACCGGATGGGGGGAGAGGCCTCACAACGCCCATATGTGCCCCCACAGCCCTGTTAGGGACAGGAGGAGAACCTCGCCCTAACTTGAGCAAAGTCGAAGGCTCGGTTCCTTTAGACCGGACGGGGGGAGAGGCCTCGCAGCGCCCATACGTGCCCCCGCAGCCCTATCAGGAACAGGAGGAGAACCTCATCCTGACATGAGCGGGGAGTAAGGCCCGGACTCCTACGGGAGCCGGGTTCCGCCATAAAAGGTTTCGCCCGGACTCCTACGGGAGCCGGGTTCCGCCACAAAAGGTTTCGCCCGGACTCCTACGGGAGCCGGGTTCCACCACCAAAAGGTTTCGCCCGGACTCCTACGGGAGCCAGGTTCCGCCACCAAAAGGTTTCGCCCGGACTCCTACGGGAGCCGGGTTCTGCCACCAAAAGGTTTCGCCCGGACTCCTACGGGAGCCGGGTTCCGCCACCAAAAGGTTTCGTCCGGACTCCTACGGGAGCCAGGTTCCGCCACGAAAAGGCTTCGCCCGGACTCCTACGGGAGCCGGGCTCCACCTTCGACATCAGAGCGGCTCCGCCCGGACTTCTACGGAAGCTGGACTTTACTTATGACTTTGATTACAGAAAGACTTTGCCCTAATTCTTATGAAAACTATGCTACTTCAACTTCCAGGAGCTTCTTCGAACCTAGCCCCAACTCCAGCGGAGAAAGATCCCAGCAAACCTAACAAGTGGACATCTCCTAACGGCAGGAAAAACCGAAAAGAAGCCCGACGAAGGACGACCCCACATAAACTGAAAAGGTCGCCGACGGTCTTGGAACGGCATGACACAGGCAAAGAGAAGGAAAGAAGTTCGGCAGACAATTATTTGACACGAGAGGTAAACAAGATACTAAAATCACTATTTTATTCGATAGAAGCACACACTACAGGACCAGCGGGTCAGGAAAAAGAAGATACACGTCATCGCAAGTATCGCGAGCACGGTTCAGGCAGGACGAACCCGAGGCCGCTCCAAGCCATGAACTCCATCTCTATCCTTCTCAGTCGTGTTCTCCAGTGCGTGTTACAGCTCTCGCCCCATTCTGTTCCCAAAGTCCCGGCCTTAGCGAGAAAGGGGTGGGATTGATCTCCGGAGGCGGTGGGGGTAACGACGGCAGTAACGAAGATCTGTTTCAAGAAGAGCCGCAGCCATGACGGCCGCCACCTGAGACGCTCCGGCAAGGTCGGCATGCGCTACTTCCACCGTCTCCGCAACAAGTTCTACCGCCCCGCCGTCGACCGTCTCTGGTCCCTTGGCCCCGACGGCGTCAAGGGTCCCGTCATGACTTGTGACGTCTATTCTGCCCTCTTGACCGGTATTGCCCCGCCTTACTGCTCCGAAATTCGCGGGCAGAATAGCTTCTACAACAGCCCCCGATATTAAACCCCTGTTGTTGAAGGAATTCTTCCTTGGGCCCCCTCTGAGATGACAGAGATTCTCACCGACCGTCGTCCTCCTCCTCACCTTCCTTCGAGCCCTAACAATCCCCTCAAGAATAGCCTCCAGAGTTGAGGACATGGTGTGGAAACCCTCAGAGAAGGATTGATAGGCAAAAGGCGGCGAGAATTGGTGCGAGGGGAGCAAGACTCTCAGGGGAAAAGAAGAACGCCAGGATGAGACCGTGAATGGGTCGAAGGGTTTAAATAGCCGGCGGATCCTGGCGCAGTTATGACGGCGAGAATTCCTGGGCCAGATGGTGTGTGCCGCGTGTCGCGCTTATCCGCTTCGTTGCTATCGAGGGTTGACCGCTCACAGATTCCCACAAAGCGACGCCTGGGATCGCGTTTCAACGGGGGTTCCGAAAAGACTTTTCAAGTCGCCTTTGCCAAAAAATGGATTCTGACACGCGCGCATTAAGTGGGGGCAGCTGCGCACAAGGATCGAGGGGGCAATTTCGGCTGCGCATCTCTCTCTCTGTATACTTCCTTCGCTTGAAATTCAAACTTGAAAGTAGGGGGACTGGTGTTGGGTATAAAATACCCGCAGCCGAAATCCCCATCAGAACGGCTCCGCTCGGACTCCTACGGGAGCCGGGCTCCACCTTCGACATCAGAACGGCTCCGCTCGGACTCCTACGGGAGTCGGGCTCCACCTTCGACATCAGTACGGCTCCGCCCGGACTCCTACGGGAGCCGGGCTCCACCTTCGGCATCAGAACGGCTCCGCCCGGACTCCTACGGGAGCCGGGCTCCACCTTCGACATCAGCGCGGCTCCGCCCGGACTCCTACGGGAGCCGGGCTCCACCTTCGACATCAGAACGGCTCCGCCCGGACTCCTACGGGAGCCGGGCTCCACCTTCGACATCAGAACGGCTCCGTCCGGACTCCTACGGGAGCTGGGCTCCACCTTCGACATCAGCGCGGCTCCGCCCGGACTCCTACGGGAGCCGGGCTCCACCTTCGACATCAGCGCGGCTCCGCCCGGACTCCTACGGGAGCCGGGCTCCACCTTCGGCATCAGAACGGCTCCGCCCGGACTCCTACGGGAGCCGGGCTCCACCTTCGACATCAGCGCGGCTCCGCCCGGACTCCTACGGGAGTCGGGCTCCACCTTCGACATCAGCGCGGCTCCGCCCGGACTCCTACGGGAGCCGGACTCCACCTTCGACATCAGCGCGGCTCCGCCCGGACTCCTACGGGAGCCGGGCTCCACCTTCGACATCAGAACGGCTCCGCCCGGACTCCTACGGGAGTCGGGCTCCACCTTCGACATCAGAACGACTCCGCCCGGACTCCTACGGGAGCCGGGCTCCACCTTCGACATCAGCGCGGCTCCGCCCGGACTCCTACGGGAGCCGGGCTCCACCTTCGACATCAGCACGGCTCCGCCCGGACTCCTACGGGAGCCGGGCTCCACCTTCGGCATCAGAACGGCTCCGCCCGGACTCCTACGGGAGCCGGGCTCCACCTTCGACATCAGCGCGGCTCCGCCCGGACTCCTACGGGAGCCGGACTCCACCTTCGACATCAGAACGGCTCCGCCCGGACTCCTACGGGAGCCGGGAACGGCTCCGCCCGGACTCCTACGGGAGCCGGGCTCCACCTTCGACATCAGCGCGGCTCCGCCCGGACTCCTACGGGAGCCGGGCTCCACCTTCGACATCAGCGCGGCTCCGCCCGGACTCCTACGGGAGCCGGGCTCCACCTTCGGCATCAGAACGGCTCCGCCCGGACTCCTACGGGAGCCGGGCTCCACCTTCGACATCAGCGCGGCTCCGCCCGGACTCCTACGGGAGCCGGGCTCCACCTTCGACATCAGCGCGGCTCCGCCCGGACTCCTACGGGAGCCGGGCTCCACCTTCGGCATCAGCGCGGCTCCGCCCGGACTCCTACGGGAGCCGGGCTCCACCTTCGACATCAGCGCGGCTCCGCCCGGACTCCTACGGGAGCCGGGCTCCACCTTCGGCATCAGAACGGCTCCGCCCGGACTCCTACGGGAGTCGGGCTCCACCTTCGACATCAGCGCGGCTCCGCCCGGACTCCTACGGGAGCCGGGCTCCACCTTCGGCATCAGAGCGGTTCCGCCCGGGCTCCTACGGAGGCCGGACTCCAACCGCGGCCGAACCTCAATCGACAGATCCGCACCCCCTCGGCAGGTCGCGACAACAATCATGATCCTGTTCCAGGCCCTACAGCGGATTCTACGCGGCTCCAGCAGCGGACCCATTACTCCCTGACAGGCTGTACCAAACGACCACGATTCTGTCCCGCTCCCTACGGCAGGTGCTGTACGATCCCACTACTCACTGACAGCTAGCGGCAACGGACGCCGCCCCACTATCCGCAACGGGCCATACGTGGCAGACTATGACAATAGCCACGAGTCTACCCCACCACTCTCCGCAATTAATTTCCTGACCGTGGGCGGCCCACTACCAGACGGTTGCAGGTGTCACCATCAATCCGTTGCCCCCTCTGCCTATAAAAGGGGATCCAGATACGTTATTCTCTAAGCTCTTTTGCCTTATCTCAAAACTCTGCTAAATTCTTCGTTCGAGCACTCCATTCTTGTTGAGGCAGAGAACTGACTTGAGCGTCGGAGGGTCTTGCCGGAGCAACCCCACCTCCGATTTAGACTTCCCTTGCAGGTCCCGACGGCGACCGCGGCTTCCTCAACTCCAGCTTCTCCGGCGCAGGCGGATTTTTGCACCAACACTATATTTTTGGATGGTTTGCTTTCCAATATTATCATTTTGCTAATAGCTAATTTTATTATTTATTATTATTATAGGAATGAATGTAATTAAGGTTTCATCTAAAATCATGTTAGATTTGATGGTTTTTGCTATGAGAGTGGGCAGACAAATTGATGTTCTGTGGTTTGTGATGGATGCGGTGGTCAAGAGGGAGTTGCTCTTTTCTTTTACAAAAAAAAATTCATCAAAGTTAAAAAAATTCTAAAAAAAAAAATTCTTATGAGCTGATATCTTTTGTAGAAAAAATTTTATTACTAATATTGAATGATCAGTATATGGTCAAATTATATTTAGAATGTATCATATTATTTCTAACTATAATTATTTGTTTCCATATTCACATGTAGTTTGTAAAATTAAAAATATATTTGTTTATATGTAGGTGGAAGCTTTGGAGAATAGTTAAAAATTTTCTAGCTGGTTCATTGCATAAAGATATTTTCTTAAGTATATATGCACATATTAATGAATGGTTATATTATATTATTATTGTTATCTTATATCATGAATGTTAGGGCTATAATATTTTTATAATCCTAATTATGTTCTCTCTTAATATTTGGCGCATGTTTTTTTAATTTCTTAAAATCCATCCATAATTATGTTTTGAAATTTATTTACATAATTCTTTTTATAATGTTTATAAAGATTTTTTTCCTAATGATGAGTAACTCTATGGGAGGATATAATTTCAGAGATAGATGTAGTTAAAATTTTATC
Organism: Elaeis guineensis; assembly: GCF_000442705.2. Lineage (NCBI taxonomy): Eukaryota > Viridiplantae > Streptophyta > Magnoliopsida > Arecales > Arecaceae > Elaeis > Elaeis guineensis. The sequence goes on along the minus strand of NC_026001.2, from coordinate 87,239,149 downwards.
CAAAATCATATTGGAAGAAATCACATCTAGGCTGGTTCTTCCAAAACCAATTTATGAAATGATCAAGTGCAGGATGGAGGATATATGACATTATTTATAGACATCATACTAGCATAGAGAGATGACTCATATAAGGTGACTAGGATCTTAGAACGATCGGTAGAGAGCAAAATGAATTTGAAGAATTCACTATTGGATTTGCAATTAGGAAGTTGAAAAATATGCTAGATTTTGAAATCAATGATTTTAATTATTAAGATAAAAAATATTTTAGATATTTGTATGAAAGATTTGGTAATGCTTATAATGATTTTAATGCCCAATATAGATAACTACAATGGGAGCATCATTTATTGGTAGAAAGATGCAGAAAATTAGTGAATCATCTGTTAGTGAAAAAATATTTTTTCTTGACTTGGAATCATCTATCAGTGAAAACAGTCTATAATAGGGTCCGATGATCTTTTTTGTATTTTGGTCTTTGATCTATACAACTAAAAAAATACTGATCTCTTATTTTATTTTGTAGCACTAAGCTTCTTAAAATCAATGAAATGATTCTATTGTTACTACTTCTTAGAAAAAGAAGTAATATATCTTACTATGCAAAATGTCACTTGCATTGATTATGTTTATTGTGTTGGACTTCTCCCTTACTAATTCTTTATGTTATTGAATTTTTTTATAGCTGAAATTTACATTCATTATTTTTGTTTTTTTATGAAATCTATATTCTCATGTAAAAAAAATCGACGACATAGTTGTTTATTCCTTCATTCCTTACATATTTTTTTTATAGTAAATAAAATAGATCTGATAGAGATATGTAGGCAGAATATAAAAAGAAGGATAGGTATCATTATCAAATGAAATGGAAAAAAAATCAATGAGAATTAATAGTTATTTAAATGAAAATATCGAGAAGTATGAAGTTTTAGATACAAATGTACATTCTGCAGTCAATGGTGAAAGATACTTCGAGAATCGTACATTTAAAAAGTTTTCAATCCCAAATAATGTTTCTTGTGAGATGATTGAAAAAGATGCTAAATCGACAATAGAAGAATGTATATTTTTTACATTTAGAGATAACATAATTGTATCCTTATATTAATGATATTTATTGATATTGAAGTTTCTTATTGCTTAAAAGAATAATTATTTTTTGTCCAAGAAGATGAAGAATATACTGCCATTCCTTTAAAATAATTACTTTTTTGTTTGTCATAAGAATGTTCACTATACTCTAAAAATTAGAGTAAGTCTAATTTTTTCCATGTCTTATTTTTTAAAAAAATTTTTAGATGCAGAAAAATTTATTGAAACTCTAAATTTTGGATTATCTCAATATTAGTGTCAATTTATGAAGATTTATTCTGATATAAAGAATGTATATATAAATCACATGAGAAGGCCAAAACCATATTTAGTTTATACTATTGAGAGGGAAGAGTTGATCTTCTATTATTAGAATAGGCCTTAGATTTTTTGGATGCTTCATTGAATTATAGTGGAAAAAAAAATACCTCAAAATTTTGCCTCTATCTTCGCATTTATCTCAATTAGTACAAAGATTGATAATGAAATCAATAAGAAATTGGTATTGTAAGTGTTTTGAATCAATAATTAGAATCATCATCCGATGGATTCACTACTTTCGTGTGACGGAGAAAAGTCTAAATTTGCTTAGATGTACATATAATACTGAAAGTAAAGTTAGTAGTAAAATAAAAGTATTAAATTTGAATGATGATCTCTCAAGTATAGATCAAAAAATTATAGAAAATTTGATGAAAATATTTGATCATAAAAATTAAATTATTAAGACTTTTAAAATGGTCAGAGATCACTTCAGAAAATTATAATTTCAACCTATATGGTTGAAATTACTGGACAAACATCGAGAAGATAGTGTATAATATAATACTTCTTCATGTTCAGAAATAGCTGATTTGATTATTAATAATTTAGGCCATTTGTATCATCACCATAATATTATCATTTAACACAAAATAAAAGGATTGAAGCATTTCAGTGACTTATACCCTATTTTTATGGCAATGCAGTATCCAATTCTATTTTCATATGAAAAAAATAATTGTAGAATTGATATTAAATACAAAGATAATTTACATAAATATTAGATAAATAGATAGTATATTACTGTGAGAAAATTTTATACTTATAGACTTCAATAAAGTCTGGACAAAGGAAGAATACTAATAAGAGAAGGAAGATTATTCCAATAATATATAGTTGATTTTTTTTCATGTATTGAAGTGAAATGATTTGATTATATCAGAAAAAAATTAAAAAAATTTTAGATTTAAAATTTATAAAAAGATTAAAGATTTAGTCATAAAAGACGATGTCGATGATAATGCAATTTAAAAAAAACTCATATTACCTTCAACTTTTACTAGAAGTTCGAGATATATGATTCACAATTATTAAGATGCAATAGGTGTCTGTAGATGGAATGGGCATCCTGATTTGTTCATCATATTTATTTGTAATACTTAATGTCTAAAAATTTAGTCTGCTTTAAATTTAATTTTTGGATAGTATCATGAAGATAGATTTGATATTGTTTGTAGCATTTTAAAATAAAATTTAAAAAATTAATATCGGATATCACAAAATGGCAATATTTCAGAAAAATTATTGCAGTACCATCAATTTTATTATAATTAATTCTTAAATATTAACTCATCTTTATAATTTTTGTTAATATCTCAATAGATTTATTATTTTTTATAATTCATAGTTTTGTATCCAATAAAATTTTAGAAACATGATCTTGCATATATTCATATTTTGCTTTGGTTGGATATAGATCATGCTTATTTAACATCAACAACTATTGATTTTATAATTTATATAGAAATATTTGATAGAGATAAAGATGCATTGGGATATGAAATTATTGCAAAATTTATGATGCATAATCAATACGAAATACACAATCTTAGATCACTATGCATGTTAAAAGGCTATTGTTCCAAATATTTTCTAAAAAATTCCAACCAAAAATGACAATCAACAAGAATGGTTTTGTTGTTTATAGAAGAAGAAATAATCAATGATATGTTATGAAAAATGACATAGAGCTTCATAATAGATTCGTTGTTCTCTATAATATGGATTTAATCATTTATTATCAAGCATATATTAATGTCAAATGGTGGATAAATCAAGAATGATTGATTATTTTTTTATAAACATATTAACAAAGATGTTGGTAGAATAAGGACAATAATAACAAAAAATATTTTGATCAATGATAACACCAGAGAGAAACAATATGAACAGGTTGATGAAATGAAAACTTATCTTGGTTGAAGAATTTATTGATATACGAAGCTATACAGAGATTACCTTGGTTGTAGAATTTATTGACATATATTTTAGAAAAATCTATAGTGGAACGTCTTCTGGTGCATTTTTTGTACGTGACATAGTTGCATATCACACAAATCGAATCTTATCTTCTTTCTTAACACAAAGAATGTGAAAAAATAATTTTCACAAAATAATTATTGTTGAGAATAATCCTATTTAAGAAATATATCAATCATGAAAGATAAATTAGGAGGAGATAAATTAGGTAATAGAATATTTAACTGAGATCATAATTTATATGGTTTATTGTATCTAAATTTTTATTACTCTATATATAGAGCCTCTTATAATATAAATTGAATATTTAAAAAAAGATATAATTATTACTTTCATATGGTATCTGAGCATTTTATGAGAGTGATTTACTTTCTGAGAGTATAGTTTTTTGCACCACCACCCCACATTCATCAATTAAAGGTATCATCTCTGCATTGTGCACCAGTCACCGATCGAAGGCAGGCTTCTCGTTACATTGCCTTCCCTCACTGAAGTCATGTCTATTTCTTTCTCCACTGACACCTTATGCAAAAATTTATTAAAAAAATATTAGATTCTAAAGTTACCAATATTACAGATCTTTCAATCTCTGGATACTATTATCACCACCACGAAGCTGAATTATAAAAATTTTTCAAACTGGAGTCCAAATGTTGATGTCTGATTTATAGGTCAAGGACAGAAAGATCATCTCTCCAAATTCATTTATGATGTTCCAGCATCTGCTTAAGCCATTTGGAAGAAAAAAAAAATTGATACACAACTATTTAGTCTTTTGTGACAAACCATTGAACTATATTTGATAGTTATGTTTCATCCGTATCGGATATGTAAAGAGATGTAGACTCGTGCTCACGAGCTCTACACTAGTGATATCATCAGAAAATATGATATCTTGTCTTGTTTGTTTCAACTAAAACAGGCCAACATAGATATGTAGACACACTTAGGTCAATTACAAGCACTTTGCGTTGAATTTAATGAATTGATACCTTTTGCTATAGATTTGAAAGTATAGTAGGCTCAACGAGAGAAAATATTTTTAGTTATTTGTCTGCAAAGTATTCGACCTGAATATGGATAAGTCAGAACATAGATCCTAGGTGGTAAATCAATTCCTTCATTGATAGATGTCTTTTCATGACTATTTTGAGTAGTCTCCACTCTAACTATCTCAGAACATATACCTATTGAAAATAGATCTATTTTTATCATATAGTCTAATTTACCTGGAGCACCATCTGACACTCATAGGGGAAGTCCAGGTGATAGAGGTAGTAGAGGTGGTCGAGAAAATATACTTAAATGTAATCACTACAACAAGCGAGGACATGTCGTAATACTTATTACTCCTTGTATGGATTTTCTTTCAAGATCGCCAATGTAACATAGATAGAGATCTTCAATGTTGATAGTATACTGCCTATTGGACAGTCCACTATCATCATTATTACAGAAGGATATGCCTATTCCTTACAGAGCCAGACAGCTTGACAGACGACTCAACCCGTTATCTCACTCACTCAGTTATGTCACTCTACTGCATGCCTCGCTTAGTCATCTTTTAGCCACTGGATTTTTAACTCAAGTGCTTCCAACCATATGTCTAGTAATCTCAATCAATTCTCTTGTTTAACTAAGCCTAATGCTTTACCATCTGTCACATTAGCCAACAAGTTTGTTACTCCTATATGGGGTATTAGAATAGTAGCATCTACTGCTTTCCTATCCCTATCTTCTATTTTGTTTCTTTCTCTGTTTCTTTTCAATTTAATTTTTATTCATCAACTCATAAAAAAACTTAATTATATCATAATCTTTTCTTTGACAATGTTGTGATTTAGGATTCAAGGACTGGAAGGATGATTGGCATGGGATATGAGTCTTAAGGTCTCTACCACCTATTTGCTCCAGTATCCTCTGAGTTACCTACTATATGCATAGTTGCTACTTCTCCATTGTAAATTTATAGTTATCTTAGTCACCCATCCTTAATCATCCTAAAAAAGATGGTCTCTAGTATGTCTAGTATTAGTAAATTAGATTGTCAGTCATGTCAACTTAGAGAATATACCAAAACTCAATTTTTAAGTCGTGTCAATAAATAAGCTAGTACTCTTTTTATTCTTGTCCACTTTGATATCTGAGAGTATTATCTCAAGTCAAATTATCATTATTTTGTTACTTTTATTGATGATTACTATAGCATAACTTAGGTGAACTCAGTTTCCAAGCCGTGTCAATAAATGAGCTAGCACTCCTTTTATTCTTATTTACTCTGATATCTGGGAGTATTGTCTCAAGTCAAAGTTACCATTATTTTGTTACTTTTATTGATGGTTACTCCAGAATAACTCAAATTTATTTGATGAAAAATTATTTTAAACTATTTTCTATCTTTATTTCTTTCTATGCTTAGATTAACACTTAGTTTGGAGTTTTTGTTCGTACTCTTCGTAGTGATAATGCTCGAAAATACTTCTCTATTTAATTTCAATCTTTTATATTATCTCACAGTATGATACATCAGTCCTCATACTCTAACATTCCTCAATAAAATGGAGTGGTTGAGTAGAAAAATAGGCATCTTGTTGAAACGATACGAACATTACTTTTATATATGTATGTTCCTGATCATTTTTGAAATGATGCTCTTCTTAATGCATGTTATTTGATTAATCAAATGTCCTCTGATATTCTTTAAAATCAGATTTCTATTTAATTTTATTTTCTTGAGATGCATCCTATTCATTATCCCCACATATTTTTGGATGTGTATGCTTTGTTCATCAGTTATCTCTCGATGCATCTAAGTTATCTGTCTATTTTATTAAATTTTCTCAGATATTCATGAAAGCAAAAGGAGTATAGGTGCTACTCTTCCAAACTTTACTGATATTTTATTTGCACCAATATTACTTTTTTTGAGTCCACTCATTTCTTCTCCAACTCTACTTCATCATTATTGGAGTCATCCACCATATTACATCCACTTCTATTTCTCTAACTCTTCCAAGAATATTTACTTACTTTCCTGCCCTCTCTAATTTCTTCTTCTCTTAGGCAAGTAGGACAAAGTGACTTCATCAAATATGAGCATAGACAGAAGGCACCTTAGGCAGAAACCATTACAGCAGGAGTGCATGATACTCCGATGAGACTTGTTAAGATCTCTCCTGTACCCATAGCTCTTCCACCTCGAGTCCATTATCACCATCATCATCATCTTCTGAACTTGATCTATCCATTATATATAGAAAAGATAGACATACTACTGCTACTCTTCACCCTATTTATAATTTTTTGAGCTATCATCATTTATCTATTCTTTATATAGCCCTTTTCTTTTCTAGGATTCTGTTTCTATTCCTCACTTTACTACAGAGGCATTGATATATCCTGTCTAGTAGGAAGCAATAATGGAAGAGATGTCTGCCTTGCATGCTAATGGCACTTGAGAACTGATGTCTTTGCCACTTGGTAAGACTATAGTTGAATGTCGTTAGGTATACACAGTGAAGGTATCTCCTAGTAGAAAGGTTGATTGTTTGAAGGCTCGACTTGTTGCCAAAAGCTATGCTCAAATTTTTGGATAGACTTTGGTGAGACCTCCTCTTCGATAGCTAAGATTGCTCTAATCCGTTTGCTTCTTTCTCTCACTACTATTCATTATTGGACCCTATATTAGCTAGACATCAAAAATGCCTTTTTGTATGGAGATCTCGAGGAGGATGTCTATATGGAGCAATCTCTCGGATTTTATTGCTCAGGGGGAGTACTCTAGCAAAGTATGTTAGCTCAAGAAGTAATTTTATATAGCTTAAAGTAGTCTCCTCGAGTCTGATTTAGCCACTTCAGTTCAGCTGTTCCAGACTTTGGATTAGTGAGATCTCAGTCAGATCACTCTATTTTCTATAGACATTCTGAGAGATAAAGAATAATTCTGATTATTTATATTGATGATATAGTTATCACTGGAGATGATGAAGTTGGTATTACTCGACTTAAGACTCATTTGCATTCATAGTTTTAGACTAAAGATTTGAGATCTCTAAAGTATTTTCTTGAAATTGAGATTGAAAGATTTGAATGTGGTATCTATATATGTCAGAGGAAGTATATATTGGATATTTTGAAAGAAATTAGATTATTTGAATCCAAACCTGTTGATACTCCTATGGACCCGAATGTCAGACTAGCACCAGGAGAAGGATCTTTCTCAAATCTTGGGTGATATCGATGATTGATTGGCAAGTTGAATTATCTCATAATTGCTAGATCAGATATCTTCTTTATTATTAGTGTTGTAAGTCAATTTATGGATTTCCTAACTAAGGCACACTAGGATGTAGTAACCCGAATTATCAAATACATCAAGGCTACACTTGGAAGAGGTTTTTTGTATCAGGATAGGGGTCATGCGCAGCTAATTGGCTATATTGATGATGATTGGGCTGGTTCACCATCTGATAGAAAATTTATGATTGGATATTATATATTGTTTGAAGGAAATTTGATATTCTACAAGAGCAAACATCAGAATGTTGTGGCTCTTTCGAGCATAGAGGTTGAATATAGAGCTATGGCCCTGAATACTTGTAAGTTGATATGGTTAAAGCAGCTATTGAAAGAATTGGATGTGACACAATCACAGTCTATGAAATTATTTTATGATAATTAGGCAACAATGCAAATTGCCTCAAATCCTATTTTTCATGAAAGGACTAAGCATATTGAGATTGATTGTCACTTTATTTGAGAAAAATTATAATCATGAGATATTTGGACTATATTTATTTGATCAAGTGATTAGCTAGTAGATTTATTCACAAAGCACTTAAGAGACCTCGGATAAATTACATTTGTAACAAGCTGGGCATACATGATTATATGCTCCAACTTTTGAGAATAGTCTTATTTAGAAAATATATCAATAATTTGATTCAAATCATGATTTATATAGTTTATTGTATCTAGATCTTTCTTGCTCTATATATAAAGTCTCTTGTAACATGAATTGAATATATGAAAAAGATACAATCATCACTTTCATAGTTATAGAATAATAAAATATGAGAAGATACTCAAGAGTTAATATATGCTGAATTTTTTATAAAATGGGTATAGAATTCTAAAAATAAAATTTAGATAAGAAGAAGATAGAAAAAAAAAATCAATAGGATTGTTTACATCTATCTCAGTTCAAGAGAACTATATTATTTAGGGATGCTTTTGAATGTGATAAAAAATTAAAAAATTTTGATGTAATTAAAACTGTAAATGATATTATACATCCAATATTGCAATTTGCATATTATGCGCTCAATTGTTGGATAATGATAGAAAATGAGATGATGCATTAGAAGAAACTTCTTATTGGGTAACAGTATCTAAATTAAGGCAACTTTTTATTATCTTAATTATTGACTATGAGATGGTTAATCCTAACAAGTATTAGAAATATATCATAAAATATTTGAAGATGATATCATTCATAGATTACGAGATGGTTTGCAACTATCTAATTTATAGATCCCAGAATTGTAGCTAAAAATTCATATTCTGTTTGAGTTAGCGAAATTATTTAACAAAAGTTATTGTTCTCTTTCTAGCTATAATTTTTCAATACCTGATAGAACTATAATAGAAAAATCAATAATAGATTATTGAGAAATAAGTTAGATTACGATATTCATGAATTGTGGCGGGAACATTCAATATTATTTAAGAGGTTGAATAGTGAATTAAAAATTATTTATAATACTATTTTGAATGCTGTGAATGCATGAAGATGTGAATTATTCTTTATCTATAGTCATAGAGGGTTTGGTAAAATATGTCTTTGTTAAATGATAGTTCCAAAAATTTGCTTTGAAGGACATATCATGCTTGTATTATATCTTCTGAAATAGCATCACTTTTATTATCTAATGGATAAATAATACATTCAAGATTTAAAATACTAATTCAAATTGATGAGTGTTCTATATGCGAAATTAAAAAAAGTATTTATCTTATAGAATTAATAGAATCTATGAGATTTATAGTTTGGAATGAAGCTCCAATAAATCATTAAAATTATTATAAGGCTCTTAAAAGATCTCTATAAGATGTTTTAAATAAAGAAGATTCAAATATTAAGTAGAAGCCATTTGACAAAAGACTAAACTACTTTGAGGAGATTTCGAGTAGATTCTTCTGATTATTGTTGGATAAAATACGGGAGAAACAATTGATGCATTTATAAGCCAATCATATTTATGAAAATATTATAAAATTTATCTTTTAAAAAAAATAAGTATTGCTAAATAATGATATAGATGAAGAATCCAAGATATTCGTGCTTAACTTCAGTAAGTGAGTTTTAGATATCGGTGATAAAAAAGTGCTTGCCATTAAACTAAATGAAAAAAGGAAGAAGCAAATTGGATAAAATTCTGGATGATTTACCTATAAAGGATGATTAAAACCGCATTCAAAAAATTACTTCTTTTGCATATTCTGATTTTATAAAAAACTACAACAATCTTTTATATTTAAAAAAAGAGCTATTATAACGCTCACAAATGAAATGGTTGATAAAATCAATATGCATATACTTTCTTTGATCTCGACAGAAGTAAAGTATATTTGAGTTTTGATATAATATGCAAAATATCAATGGATGCTGCTGTTAAGGATATTCTCTATCTTGTTGAATTTTTTAACTCTTTTGGCTTAGGTAGGCAAATGTGTTTAGTCCAAAGATACAGCTTGAATCACTAAATTAGATTTGGGTTTAAGATGACCTATTAAGGAGGAAATTGTTGCATGAAAGAGATGGCTACAAGTTTGACCACCACTTAACTTTCTCAGTCCAGTCCAACTTATTTGGACCATTTCCCATGATATACTTTTTCTTACTTTCAAAAAATAATGGAATTAGGTCTTACTTAACATAAAAGATCATTACATATAAACCCCTGCGATGTTTGAGAAGTCCCTTGGAGGAAGAGGCTGTAATTTCTCAACTAAATACTGCCAACTCATTTGGAATAAGTAGGTTTCAATGAGGATAATTCTGTGACCAGGTTATTTTAGATTACACATGATACAAATGTCGAAATTAATGCTTAACCTTTCAACTTAACAGGTCACCACGAGTTAAGCAAATCTCTTGAAACCCAACACTAAGACTCTTGGATTAGTAAATTGCAGTAGTGTAGTGAGTCAAGACAAGGGCTGCAATTGAGCCAAGCTTGGTCGAGCTTAGAGTCTCATCAAGCTTGGTTTGAAGTTAATTTTGATCTTGAACAATGTTGATTTGTTTACCATTGTTTCAAGCTTAATTCAAACTTAATTTTGAATTGATCTAAACACAAGCTTTCTTAAGATTAGCTTGATATCCAAAATCAAGCTGAAATCAATTCAAGCTTAAATCAAGCTTGACTCTTGATTTGAAGCTTGGGTTGGGCCTAAATTAACATTTATCAATCCAAGCTTTTTAATTAGCTTGAAGTTATTCAAGCCTATTTTTCTGGTTCAAATTTTGTTTCTTTAGCTTCAAACCCAGCTGGAGTTTTAGCTTTTCTCAAGTCAAGCCTGAGTTGATCTCGAGCTACTCAGTTTGTTGGACACCCCTAGTCAACACTAGTAAAGGTTTAGTTTGAGTGATTAGAAAGATCGTGTAATAATGGTTGAAAAAAAATAAAATTAGTAAAGAAAATGCGGACCAAACAACATATTTTGAATTTATTGTATTTCTTTTCCCCACTTTAGTTCCTTTAATATTCCTGTTTATTTTAACGTCCCACCCTAAATTTTTCACTTCTTGACCATTTACCAAAGATTCCTCTAAACTGTGAAATTTGCATCTACTACTTACGTATGCACCCTCCAAATTATACAATAGGATCATTGAGATCGATTTGAAGCTAAATAAACCAAGCTTGAACTAGCAAAACAAACTCGAAGCCATGCCAAAAGTCAACATTGCTCGGTAAGGCTCAATAACATTTATACTATTATATATTATATATCAAATATTATTATACATTGTTGTACATTATTATATATTAGTATATATTATATATGATATATCATGGACTACTAGATTAAAGCTTTAATAGCAATATTTTTTATTTTAATCAATCGAATGTAAATTCTCACTTGACCAAGATTGGAATCAAGAATCAAGCTCTAATTCAAGTTTTTAACAAGCTTGATCCAAACCTCAGATTGATTTTAACTTGTTTTAGGATTATCAAGCTGATCAGATAATCTCCTGCTCAACTTGATTCAAAATTAAGCTTGAGTTGAGAAAGAAATACTGGTAAACAAATCAAGCTTGACTTTAAGTTCAAGCTTGAAATTAATTTCAAACCAAACTCGATCAAGCCCAAGCTCGATCTAGCTTGGCTCAATGAGCCCTTAATCAAAGAGCAGAAAGATTCCAAAAGACAGAGAATGGAATACACATGATCTAATAAGTGCGTCCAGAATGACTACCAGTGGAATATACATATAAAAAATTCAGGTAAAATAGCCGCATGTATGCGATTAGCTGCAAGGCAAGCATGCCTCCTCATAGCCATTATTTTGGGTGCTTCATATAAAGGCCATGCTTATTTTGATTCACTGACTATAATTTCTAAGGCAGGGAATGCCTCTTATCTCAATGTACAACAAAGCAAGTCATTTATTTATCACATCTCAGGAAATTTAAGTATTCAACCGAAAATGTTAAATCACTATTTAAATTGGCTATTGGCTGGCAATAATTAAGACGAAAGCTCAAAACTCCATCCAGGGTGAGTAATTGGAGACTGCCCCAGAGAACTAAAGCACAGAGTAGGCCATTCCACTAGGAAATATCCTGTAAACTTTAAGATGGTAGAAACATGAAGAAACTTTAACAGTGAAAACAATAAAAGGTACCTATCCATGTACCCTGATCAGTTTCTGTGCATCCTTCAATGCTTCAGAACCAAAAACAGCTTAAAGTATGTCTACAAACTTGATCAAGCAACCAGCTTAACAGTATGGACTGTAAACGACCACTAACAATATTTCCACCTATACAAACCTCCCAACAATCTTTGGTTTTATCATGATTCTTATGATATGAACTACAAATGGATAAAACTTTCAAGTGAGCGAGGAACTCTGTAAGTTTCTCACATCTAGCATGATTCCTCAAGGTGTACCACATTATACCTTGTGATGCAAATGCAATGATCACTTATAGTCTTATCATTCGGTTCAGCATGCAGGGCTCTTCTTCTTCTTTTTCCTTCTCTTGTTGCTGAAGCCAATACTCTGAACCAAGGTTGGCAAGCAATATTGTTGAGACTCCGCAGTTTCCTCTTTGAGGTGTTTCAGATCTCTATCTGGAGCGAAGTCACTACTGCAAGCAGAGTTATAGGGAATTCCGTTCCATGACTTTGGAAGCTGATCAGCATCAACTTTGCAATTTTCCGGTTTTCCATTTGTTTTGAGCTTGCCATGGATGGCATATTGCTCAGTCCCCACCTGTTCACCTTGCTGGTTCTCCTGCAGAAGGTCAACAAGTTTCTGTTTCCTATCAGTGGGAGAAGGTTTAGATTTCGTGTCACCAAATGTGTTGTCAGAGGAGACTTTATTCTGTCGTGGTGTCCCATGGGTGCCGATCTGACAGTTTGGAGTACTACCTTGTGCAGGAGTGAGATCTGTGTAAAAGAAAATCAGCTATTCACATACCATTACCAAGAAAAAAAAAATTTGCTCTTCAGTTGGGGTCTCTAATGGTTGAAGTGAAATCTTTTCTGAAGTCCATGATCTTACCTCCATCAACACTGAGAAAATCATCTTCACAGTCAGAATCTAACCATGCATGTGAGTCAAAGAAGGTTTCCTCTTTACTGTCTGCAAAAAGCCATAACTTAGCATTCATTCAAAAGACAACTCAAGAATTTTGAATTAATTAGAGGAACATAAATGCATGGAATTGTTTAACTAGAGAAACATAAATGCATCTTATGCAAGGAATGGATTACTGCTTTAAACATAAGGCACTCAAGGAAGATGCAACCATCAAACATTATGGCTGAACTTCCAAGACTACTTCTCCAGAAAAGCTCTACACAAAGCTATGGAATGTGCTGATGAAATTTGCTAAATTACATATCTTCTTAGAGGCATACTTTTGTCATGCATCCTGATAAAAGTAAAAATATGTTCATACAAAATTTAACAGAATAAAAAATTTACCTAAAACACATTGATATATATCAAACTCATGAAGTTGTCAGCTTCTTTAAACAAATTAATTTTGTAAAAAAAATTAATTTACACCATCTGAATCGTTCGAATGGAACTTTGAAAGGTTGCGAGGACAATATCCTTTGAACATTTTGCAGATTACCATGAAAGTATTGGCCACTCGTAAAGTTACACTTTCTTTACATTATATTTTCTCAAAAAAACTTAATTCTAATTTTCTCAGAATGGTCTTTTTTTCTTTTTAATGGAATTTTCTTAGAATGGTCATCCATTATTCTTGAATACTTACAGTACTCAATTCTACTCATCAAAATGTGACTTAAATCTGTATTCTGATTCAAACCAACAACATCACAGTATTCAGACAGTTCCATCAATCATCAGAACCATAATGCACCACCCTTCAGTAAAAAATGCATTAACTGACAGAAGAGATGCTATTTTCTGGTTAGGATGAATCATGTCTTTCTCAGAGCAACACTTTCAGTGGACTTGCTCCCTCAAGTGTTGTCAGCTTGCACCTAAAAGTCAATAAAACCATGCAACTGTACTTTGATTTGGTAATACATGGTCACCTTGAAACTTGTAACCTGATAGGAGTTGTCACTTCCATTAGGGAGACACTACTATTTTAAATGGGCCACATTGGATAGTCACAACAACCCAACCCTGCAAACTATCAGTTTTCTTTTACGTACATACATAGGTACATACGTACATATATATACATACATCGTACATACGTACGCATGTGTTGTATATATATATATGTATATACGTATGTATGTATATGTATACGTACATGTACATGTATATATCTATAGATCTAATATATATATGTATATATGTATGTATATATATGTGTGTGTGTGTATGTGTATCTGTGTGTGTAAATGTGTATATACATACACATATACATATGTACGTACGTACGTATGTCTATGTCTATATCTATATCTATGTCAATATCTATATCCATATCCATATCCATATCTATGTCTATGTCTATGTCGATGTCTAGATCTATGTCTATATCTATATCTATGTCTATGTCTATGTCTATGCCTATGTCTATGTCTGTGTCTATGTCGATGTCTAGATCTATGTCTATATCTATATCTATAACAACACCTTGCAAGTATACTTTGATTTGGTAATACAGGGGTTGGCATGTTAAAACTTGTAACCTGATAAGTGTTGTCACCTCCATTAAGGAGATACAGTATTTCAAATGGGCCACATGGAGCAAACACAATAACCCAGCCCTGAGTATCTCTCTAATCCCAACTCAAGCCAAAGCAATTTGTATAAGACCCCTGCTAATAAAATCTAAAAGCTGATCTAATTATGATTTTTTATAAAAGAAGTTATCCTGAGCTACTAACTCCTGACATCCCCGTGTCTCTAACAACGAAGAAGGGGCGTCCATAAGCTTGATGAACTATGCACAAAATCAGTAAATTTTGCCTCCCATAATCAAGTTTGTAGAAGGGACATTCAACACAGTTCTTCAACTCAGATCCAGCAAAAAAGTAATTCACAGCAAGGTATCAGTTAAAAAGTTAAAAATCAGTTTACAGGAAAATCTTACTTAGGAAATTTACAGTATTCCGATATCAGAATGTCATTAAACATATCCAAATATAAATGTTGAATATGCCAATATAGAACATTAATACCATCAAATAGAGCAACTTTTTGTTGGTAGCGACCAGATATCATCAATTAATGATACAAGCTATCATCAAGTATGATTCTTCCATAATAAGATGTCAGACATATATATCATCAATAATCATAATTTACAAAAATATGTGTAGTATTTCCATCCATGGATCAACGATAGGTATATGATACCATCAAGAAAGGTCGACCGCAAAGGCTACAACTTTGTGAACATCAACTTATAATCCAGTAAACTTAAAGATAGGTTTAGATAGTCTTTTTCAAGTTGCAGTGGTGAACATGGAAATGGCATTACTACTAAAATATCAGTACCAAGTGTGAAGCATGTTTTATATCAACAATAATTACTTCAACATAGTTCTGATAATATCATCCCCCAATCCTAAAAAGGAAATCTTTTTTTTTTTTTTTAAAAGAAATCAGACCAATTAAATGCATGTTCAAAAATAAAAAAATGAAGCTACCTACGATGATAAATGCTGAAACCTCATTAACCAGCCACATTTAATATGATTCTTTGATAATTGTCTATCTTGATATAAAATTATGCAGTAACACAAAATTCACTTGGATCAAGAGAATGTGCATTGACAATCTGGCTTCTAGTCACATTGCCCAAATAATTACAAAGACATCATGATAACATAACCAGCGTACAAATCATTCCGGAGATTACGATTTTTCAGACAATGAAAAAACACAAACAGAGAGGATATCACAATGTCTTAACTCAGAGTTCTCAATAACTAAATCATTCATCAATTCTAAGTAAATTAAACCTATATCATTAGCCAATGTGAGATCTCTTTTCTAAAAGAAAGGCATCAAGAACACACCAATTCCAAGGACCAAACAGATGAAAAACTCAATGCATCAAAAGGAGAATTATACCGATTTCCGCCGGCTTGCTCTTAGAACTCAATTCCCCTGCCGAGTCCCTCCCACTGATGCCCTCTCTCTGTCCTTGGACCCAACTCTGAATGGAAACCTCTTGGAGGAATCCGAATGGTCTTCTTTGCAGGTGGAGGCGCAGGAGCCCATGGCTAATAAGAGAAACAGAGTCCTTCAGCCCCAGAGCATTGATGGCTCTGCTCCCCTGTGAACGTTCACAGAGACAAGAAAAAAAAAAAGGAAAGGGGACAGCTAAGAAAAGTGTAAGAAGATGAGAGCAGAGAAAAAGAGAGTGATGGAAAGAGAGAGAGAGAGAGAGAGAGAGACTGGAGACAACAGAAGGCTTTACTTGGAGTTGTGAACAGAGGCCCAAGATCCCATGCCTAAGAACAAGAGACCCTTCTCATTGGAGACTGGAGAGAGAGAGAGAGTTGAATTGTAAAAGAGGATCAGCTGAGAGAGATGGAAGATGTGCAGTGGGATCACTGCTAATTGCCATTTGGGTGGGGCCCACAGGAAATGAGGAAGTTTTTGGGGGATGGGTGGCATGGGGACTTTTTCCATGTGCTGGGATGTCTTGGGGGGTATTTGGTGCATGTATTCATACTTCCAGACTGTTTCCTTATGGTAAAATAAAGATGGGGATACATGCCTTGACAGAGTTGGTGACTCTCAGAATTATGAGATAAAATATGTTTCCATATTTGTGTTTGGACAGGTGTTAGGGTGATCGGCCACTCGGAACGTAGATATTTCTAGTAAAAAATTTAACACCACTGTATCCCGTGCAATCAATAGTTGATTAATTTTTAGAAGGAGACATTTATTTCTAAAAATAATTTTTTTTAATTAAAAAGATGTTTGATTGGGAGGAGTGAGAGTCTGGAATCAGAATTGAATAGATGACTCCCATTCCAACCATTTGATTGAAAGGAATCCATTTCGATTTCGATTTCGGAGTGAAATGGGAATGACTCAATCTATATAGAACTCAATCCCTACTCCCCTCTATGATTCAATTTTTCATTCTAATTTCGATTTCGATTCCAATCACGAACCAAATATTTTGAAGAATTTGATCATTCCGATTTCGATTCCAAGCCATTTCGATTCTCATTCCTATTCTGATTTCGGTTGCGAACCAAATAATCCCTAAAATTAGTTATTTGTTCGGACCGTAGGATCCAATCCATTGACAAATCTATACTAATATTAGTAGTGTGAATACTGTTGCATTTAGTATTTTACAAATTATCTCAATTTTAATTTTTTATCCTTTGTATTTCACAGTGATCTTCGAATATTTTACAAAATTATTCTAAGATTTGGAAGGCTAGAAGTAAAAATTATATATATATTTTAAAATATTAAAATAGATATAATAATATTCTAAATTTTTTCAAAAAATTAAAATTTTGAAATATTTTTCATCAAGTGCAATCACTAGTTTTGAGATCTCCAAGCCGATGATTCTTAATCGACAGAAAAATACCGAATGCTACCATAACTCAATATATCTAATTAGGAGAGAAAAAAATGAATACATATCCCTTCTAGGAAATATGTGGTGTGGGGAAGCCACTACATTTAGAATTGATAAGATTTCAATGCTAACACCCACCTGAAATGACTGCATTGCCTTTACTTTCTTTAATAAGTGAATTGTAATCCAAGAATCTAGCACTTTCAAAGTACTCATACATGGGAGGGTCAAGAAGACGTTTTGCAGAGTGGGAGGATAGAGTAAAAGGAAAGACAGGACAAAAGGCGGTGGCTTAATGCTTTTTTATGGGGCCATTTTAGAAAGACCAGGCCTAACCATGAAGCCACCCAGTGGGTGCAAGACATTATTGGCAATCATTTGAGGACTATGGAGGCAGATGTCATCTATGAGTCTTCCCAACTTGTTAGAGTATGTTTCACATGTATCAGCCGCACATCTCCACATTAAATTAGACATCTTTCTAGACATCAAAACTTCTTACAAAGATCTGGTAATGTATTCACATGCAGTCAACATGTTGTCTGTGGGTCAGACGAGGCTCAGATAATCAAAATTGTTCTCATGAGAACCAAAATGTTATGGTGGGGCTCAAATCTGCTGTTCCTTTTGCACCCTTTATTCTCTTCTCAATGTGGAGGGGAGAGAGACATCTAGTTTTGGGCTGTTTACTGGGCTTTTGTGTGATATGTGGTAAAGGTATTATGATCCAAATGGTGTGCCCAAGGTCCAGGAGACTAAGGCTAAGGTCAAGGTCCATCATTCATTAGGGTTTCATGGAGGCTCTAGGGCTAGTTGGGCCCTAGGTTGAAAGGCTGAGGGCCTTTTAGGTTCTTGAGGTCTAGGTTATGTGGGCCTCAAGGGACCAACTCTTTATGGGCCAGGTCTGAGTCCAGGAGAGGTGAGATTAGGTCGAGTCATGGGTGTACATGGGCTTGGGTTAACCTAATCTCCCATAGAGTTGGTCAAGGGAGTTTTGGGTTTGGGTCACTTGACCCGGTGTTTATATATACATGTACTGTGTATAGGTTGGATTAAGCCAAGAAAATACAAGACTCTTTCTCCCAAGTCTCTCTCTCTCTTCTCCCTCTCTCTCTAGCAATTCTCCATGCCCCAGGAGCAAGAAACCCTAGGGTTTCTTGCCGCCAGTCCATAAAAGGAAAGAGAAGAAGGGGAGGCGCTAGCCCCTTCCCCCTTGCAGCTGCCTACCAGATCTGCTCTCCCCCTCTTGCAGGCATCCAAACACCAGGTCCAGGACCTGAAATCTCTTGAGAAGAGGTTGGTACAAGTCCCTCTCAGATCTGGAGTTGATCTGAGGTCGTTTGAGGCGTGGGTGAGATCTCCATCAACAAATCTATAAGAAAGGCTGCAGCAGGACAAATCTGCGAGGTCTGTCTCCACCTATCTTCTTCCCCATCTAGAACACCCTGATTTGAGATCTACGAATTGAAAGACCTCGGTCCAGGTCTGATCTGGTTGGGTACCAGATCTTGGATTTTTTAGAGGTAGTTTCAGAGGCGTTCTTTATCTGGAACGAAAGGCTGACGAAGAAGACAGCAACCAGGCTGATTTCGTTAAGGGCCTTGGATCTTGTCCAGACGACTCCAGATCTATTCGTTGCTGGTTCCGCTGCACCCAAGGTCCGTGGGAGGAGTCGGGATCGTGCTCCAATAGTTGGTATCAGAGCCACGATGGTGAGGAAGCGGTTCCAAGTGCGAGAAGTTGAAGATCCCAAGTGCTAAAAATTTTCAGCAAGGCACCATCAAGGTATATTCTACACTTCTTGAATTTATATTGCTTGTTTGGCTTGGATCCAGTCATGGGCAGCAATATGAAGGTCGATTTTGAGAAGTTTGATGGCAAAAAGAATTTTTTCATGTGAAAAATCCAGGTGGAGGATCTTCTGGTGCAAGCAGATCTGGATCAGGCTTTGGATGAGAAGCCTAAGGGAATGACAGATAGACAGTGGGCATCATTGGAGAAGAAAGCATGCTCGGTGATCAGAGGATGTTTGACAGATGCGGCGTTGTATTCGATGCTGGAAGAAAAGACACCGAAGGGCCTTTGGTCGAAGTTGCACACCATGTACATGGGGAAGAATATGTGCAACAAGCTGATGCTGAAGAAGAGGTTGTACAGTCTTCGGATGCAGGAGGGATCTGATGTGATTGGCCACATTCAGAGGTTCGACCAGTTGTGCACGGAGTTGGTGAATATCGGGGTGAAGCTGGATGAGGAGGACAAGTCTCTATTGCTTCTATGTTCGCTGCTCGGATCATATGATTCTTTGGTGACTACACTGCTCTACGGCAAGGAGACTCTGGAGTATGAGGACATGGTCTCGGTGCTGAGGTCGAATGAGCAGAGAAAAAAGTTGACCAGAGATTGGGCTCCCCAGGAGGATTTGGCAGTAGGGGAGAGGACAGGTAGAGGCAGAGGCAAAAGCAAGTCCAGGGGGCGGTCCATGTCCAGGAAGGGAAAGAGAAAGGTGAAATGCTTCAAGTGCAAAGAGTTCGGGCACTTCAAGCGAGAATGTCCACTATGGAAGAGCAAGAAGGGAGAAAGAAGTGGCTCAGAATCAGTGAGTGCAGTTGCTGGGCAGCAGGTGGAGGATGATCTACTTGTGGTATCAGATGGTCACATGTATTACACAGAGGAGTGGACACTAGACTCTGCGTGCTCACATCACTACATACTATACAGGTCTTGGTTTGCGACATACACCAAGACAGATGAGGGATGAGTGACTCTAGGCGACAATCATCCTTGCGAGGTGGCTGGGATAGGGACAGTCAGGGTGAGGATGTTTGATGGGATTGTGAGGACATTGACAAATATAAAGTACATCCCGGAGCTGGAAAAGAATCTAGTGTCACTAGGCTACTTGGAGCGCAGTGGATACAGCTTCAGCAGTAGGACTAGAAGCGGAGTACTGAACATCTCCAATGAAGCTATGGTAGTGATGAGAGGCAGGAGGTTGGACAATATCCTCTATCGCATGGAGGGATCTGTGGTGATCGAAGAGTCTGATGCAGCAGCTGCAGCACAGGACCAGCAGAGGGCTTACAGGATGTGGCACTACCGCCTAGGCCACATGGGTGACAGGGGGCTGAGGGAGTTGAGCAGGAGAGGACTCATCTCTGATCTGGAGGATGGTGCTACAGGGGAGATCTGTGAGCCTTGCCAGATGGGAAAGCAGAGGAGAGTTCAGTTCACCATCAGTACAGCCCGCAGTGCAGCCCCTCTGGAGTTAGTACATACGGATGTGTGGGGACCAGCCCAAGTTTTAGCTAGGAATGGGGCCAGATATTTCATGACCCTGATTGATGATTTCTCAAGGAAACTCTGGATTTACTTCATGAGAGAGAAGTCAGAGGTCTTCACCAAGTTCAAGATCTGGAAAGCTGAGGTGGAGAAGGAGCAGGGGAGGAGTGTGAAGTATCTGAGGTCAGACAATGGCGGGGAGTACACCAGCAGAGAGTTCCAGGATTACTGTGAGGAGTGTGGGATCAGGAGATACTTCTCAGTTAAGGAGACTCCACAGCAGAATGGGGTGGCCGAGAGGATGAACAGAATACTTTTGAAAAAGGCACGGTGCATGAGGCTGCAGGCAGAGCTTCCAAAGGAGTTCTGGGTTGACACAGTTAACGCAGCAGGTTACTTGGTCAATCGATCACCTCACACCAGGTTGGATGGCAGGCTTCCAGAGGAGGTATGGTCTGGGAGGATAGTTGGGCTGGGCCATCTATGGGTATTTGGGTGTACGACTTATGTGCACATTGGAGCTGGTGAGCGGAGCAAGCTAGACGCCAGATCACGCAAGGCGGTGTTTCTAGGCTATCCGCGAGGAGTCAAGGGATACAGGCTATGGGATCCCTTGGAAAAGAAGGTCATCATTAGTCGGGATGTGACTTTTGATGAGGAGTCAGTCCTACGGAGGCGAGCAGGCATGGAGGAGCAGCAGGAGCAGGAGGAGATCCAGCAGGGGGCTGCTGGACAGCTAACCTCTTTTATTTTGCCTCTTGCAGGTACTACGGGAGGACATGACATTCAGGTGGAGAACCTACCTAAGGTGTCTCCATAGGTGGAGAGGACTCGGACGGATGATCGAGGCGGAGAGATCCAGCAGGAGCGAGCTAGACCGAGGACTGATATCGGTGTTGCCCTACACAAGCCCAAGAGGACCATCAGGCAACCAGACCGATATGGCTTCGAGGAGACGCTGTCATATACCCTGGTGACAGCGAATGGAGACCCATATACGTATCAGAAGGCTATTGAGAGCCAGGACAGAGAGCGATGGGTCCAGGTGATATCCGAGGAGATGCAGTCTCTCCACAAGAACCAGACGTGGCGATTGGTGCAGTTGCCACAGGAGAAGAGGCCCATTGGCTGCAAATGGGTCTATAGTCGCAAGGACAGAGTGGAGCTGGTTGGGGCCTTGAGACACCAAGGTGGAGATTGTTATGATCCAGATGGTGTGCCCAAGGCCCAGGGGACCAAGGCTAAGGCCAAGGTCCATCATTCATGAGGGCTTCATGGAGGCTCTAGGGCTAGTTGGGCCCTAGGTTGAAAGGCTGAGGGCCTTTCGGGTTCTTGAGGTCTAGGTTATGTGGTCCTCAAGGGACCAACTCTTTATGGGCCAGGTCTGGGCCCAGGAGAGGTGAGATTAGGTCGAGTCATGGGTGTACATGGGCTTGGGTTAACCTAATCTCCCATAGAGTTGGTCAAGGGAGTTTTGGGTTTGGGTCACTTGACCCGATGTTTATATATACATGTACTGTGTATAGATTGGATTAAGCCAAGAAAATACAAGACTGTTTCTCCCAAGTCTCTCTCTCTCTTCTCCCTCTCTCTCCAGTAATTCTCCATGCCCCAAGAGCAAGAAACCCTAGGGTTTCTTGCCGCCAGTCCATAAAAGGAAAGAGAAGAAGGGGAGGTGCTAGCCCCTTCCCCCTTGCAGCCGCCTACCAGATCTGCTCTCCCCCTCTTGCAGGCACCCAAACACTAGGTCCAGGATCTAAAATCTCTTGAAAAGAGGTTGATACAAGTTTCTCTCAGATCTGGAGTTGATCTGAGGTCGTTTGAGGCATGGGTGAGATCTCCATCAACAGATCTACAAGAAAGGCTGCAGCAGGACAGATCTGCGAGGTCTGTCTCCATCTATCTTCTTTCCTATCTAGAATATCCTGATTTGAGATCTACGAATTGAAAGACCTCGGTCCAGGTCTGATCTAGTTGGGTACCAGATCTTGAATTTTTTAGAGGTAGTTTCAGAGCAGTTCTTCATCTGGAACGAAAGGCTGACGAAGAAGACAGCAACCAGGCTGATTTCGTCAAGGGCCTTGGATCGTGTCCAGACGACTCCAGATCTATTCGTTGCTGGTTCTGTTGCACCCAAGGTCCGTGGGAGGAGCCGAGATTGTGCTCCAATAAAAGGAACAAGCAGCCCTATGCGTGGGGCTTTTATCTTTGGACCACAATGGAGCAACGTTATCATTACACTAAGGCTTATAAATATTACCTGTTGCAGGAGAAATCTGCCAACCGAGACCAATCTTTTATTAAGATGTATCAAAGATGACATGGTGAGGTCGCACCAACTATGGACCTAGGACCACCAATTCAGCTAGGCATGTAAGTGAAGCCTGCACCTAACATCCACGACTAACGACCTTAATTTAGAGAAGATAGGAGAGATTTCTCCCTTAATAAAGAATCGGAATATGGTTTAACGGCCTACAGAGCTAGGCCTAATAAACTCATAGATTACGACTAGCGGCCTACAGGCTCAACCTCCATACAAAAGAGGGTGAAAGAGACCCTCAAGTAAGAAGAAAAAGAAGAAAAAAGAAAAGTAAACTCGTAAGGGAGGAGGAAGAAGAACTCTCTTCGGCTTTCGCTTTCTCAGCTCTTACTTTCTTTTCTCTCTACTATTTCCAAAGCTCTAACTAACTTAAGTATCAGAGAGTCCCCCACTGAAATATCTCTCGATGAGTGTGGACTTCCCTTGCATATACCCATTGGCATCATGGATCTCAGACGGCATCTAGCTCCAGTTACATCAGTATCTCTCCAAAACCTTGTGGCAATAGATTAGGACTAGGGTTTCAGTCACTTTCTAAGACAACAGAAAGCATAGTATGGATGAGAGTACAAAACTCCACTGCCTCCCATCGATAATCTGTCCGTTGCAACCAGAGCAGTGCTGCTTATGGGTTTGTTGCAATGCCACCTCCAACCACAATAGATTCACCTCTACTCAACGCCCTTGCTTATTAGATCTAGATGCTGGCCGGCGTTGTGCAGCAACTACAACAAATGATAGAGCGACAATAATAACATGTGGAGCCGAACACTCAGGTGGCTCCCTCCTATTTCAATTGGCAATCCCACTTTTGGAGTTCGAGATTCACTCCTTGACGATACTCCCACCACTCCCTCACTATGGCAACCCATTCCTCCTTCCATCAGAGCCTAAGGGAGGAGGCACCTTTAAGAAGCTCTTCCTCTACTGATGATTCGATCCCGACTTGCTTCCTTGGGCCCAAAAGGTCTCAATAGGGGGAGGAATACAAGAGGCGACTTTAAGACATTAAGCGTTGCCTCAGTGAAGTCTAAAATGGGCCTCACCAGAGCAATGATGGCCTTGATTTTAATCCTCAATCACCATTCTCTCAGGTCATCCTAGAGAAACCAATCCCAAATCGATTTAAAATACCCTAGCTGGAGCCATACGACGGTTCTGTGGATCCCCTTGACTACCTAAAGGGTTATAGAATACTCATGATGTTACAGGGCTCCCCAGATGCCCTCCTTTTCGTCACCTTTCTGGCCACCCTCAGAAAGTTAGAATTGATGTGGTATTCTGAACTCCAATCAGGGTCCATTCATTCATTCGAGCAACTCGACAGGCTGTTCGTTACTTATTTTAGTAGCTATTGACCCTGGCCAAGGAACTCTGACATTCTCTCATTTCTCCGTAAGAAGAGGATGAGTCACTGTGTGACTATATTGCATGCTTCAATGCTGTTATGCTGGAGATGTGAGCCTTGACCAATCAGTGGCAATGTTAGCACTCAAACAAGAACTGCGAAATGAGCACCTTATCTTTTTCATCGATAAAATGTTTTTGAGAAATTATGCTAACCTACTGGCTCGAACTCGAAAGTACATCCAAGTGGAAGAAGCCTAGGAGCTATGCAAGTAGAAGGAAGAAAAGAAGATCTTCGACAAGAAGAAAAAAAATCAAGAAGATCCCTAAGTAGCCCAGACCGAGAGGAAATCTTTCTGACCGCCAAAGAGCTACCGATCAAGGAGTCCTTTTGGGTGGTTCGACAGCTACACTCCTCTATCCACTTTCCAAGCCCAGATTCTGATGGAGATCGAGGGTCAAGGATATCTGCAGCGATCTGGGCCAATGAAGTCTCCTTCGGATAAGAAGAGTAAGAGGAAGTACTGTCACTTTCACAATGACTACAGCCACGACATTGAAGAATGCCACCAGCTCAAAAATGAGATCGAGGCATTGATTTGAAGAGACTACCTCAGTAAGTATGTTCGAGAGTGATGACATCAAATATCCGATAAAGAGAACAACAACAAAACTGCATCATCAATACCATCTTCACCCCAACTGGCGGTGTGGGGGGCAGGAGCCCAAATTAAGGAGAAGGGGATGGTATTTGGGGGCAATCATTTTTTTTTTGATCTTAGAGGGAAGTCAATGGCACTGTCATCATACTATTGGTGATAGCCAGCCATGACGTAAATATAATTTTTATTTGTAATAAAAATTTAACTAACATTTTGTTTCATAATGCAATCTGAAGGATAAAATTACCAGCCGATTCCAAGAAGGCGAGGATAGAGTGTTGCCTAGCTATGCAACCCAAGAGAGGGAGGGGGGGTGAATTGGGTTTCTAAAAATTTTAACCTTAACTTATATCTTATAAAAATTATTTAATAATAGCTAAATAAATAAGGAGAGTATAGTTGATTCAAGGTTAATGGTTAAATACAAGAATACAATAGAATAAAGAAGTTCTAAAGAAGAGCAATTAGGCACAACACAAACAAAAAGAATTTATAGTGGTTCGGTGCCAACCTTGCACCTACATCCACTCCCCAAGCT
This sequence comes from Elaeis guineensis, assembly GCF_000442705.2. Lineage (NCBI taxonomy): Eukaryota > Viridiplantae > Streptophyta > Magnoliopsida > Arecales > Arecaceae > Elaeis > Elaeis guineensis. The sequence goes on along the minus strand of NC_026001.2, from coordinate 87,213,299 downwards.
CCTACTTGGGAATTCCAATCCACTAACTTGTATTCAACCTAAATACACTCATCGAAAACTCCGACTCTAGCTATCCCAAGCTAGTCCACTTATTTTTCGGGTACAAGCCAACCCAATACAATCCGATTCACGGTTCGGATCAACCTTCCCTTATTTTGGAACCCTTCCAAAATAAAAACAATAACTCAAACAGAGTATTACAATCAATAGCATAGAAAATATAAAAGAAGCTCCTTTAATGAGCGAATGAGGCTTTAAATATACTTTACTCAAAGAGAAGAAGGCTCTTTTCAATTTCCTCAAGGTGATTGAAGACTTGAATGAGCACTTGAGGAGTTGGTGAGCTTGAATTAAAAGCTTCTTGAATACTTTGAGTGGGCTCTTGCTTAGGGCTGAAAAGTATGCTTGAAATCCTCTTTTCAAAAATCCCTCTTCTTGCTTGATTCTCACCTTTTAGTCTCTTTTATATCTTTTAGGAATGGTGGAGTGCAATCTGGGCTGAAATAGAGTCGTTAGATCACATTAAATGAGCATTAAATGCACTTAAAATGGGTTAAAAACTAACTGTTGCGAAACTTTTCCGTCACAGGGGTCGACTCATGGGTCGACTCATGCTCATGGGTCGACTCATGGGGACGACCTCTGTGGAAAACAGCAGAAAATAATGGTTCTGTAATTTTGACCTAAAAACAGCAGAGGTCGACTCATGGGTCGACTCATGCCTGGGGGTCGACCCATAGGGTCGACTCACCGACTGTGCCAGCCAAAACATCTGCGTGCCAATCAACTCTTTGTGCCATGAGTCGACTCATGGGGTCGACTCAAATTTTCAATCATGAATATCTTTCAAAATACATGTCCAAAAACTATAAAATTTTCACCAATGGATCACAAATCTTTTGTTCTAGCACTTGATGCTTTCAAATCAGGGTTTCGTAAAATTACGATTTTGCTCCTGAAATGCAATAAATCTTTTTCAAGTGAAAATCATTAGTAACCCCTTCAAATGCTTTGTAATCATCAAAATCAATTCAAGGAACAACAATCTCTTCCTTTTTGATGATGACAAAATACTTGAGCAAAAGCATATATAAAACATTGAGCATGAATTTCAAAGTTATGAAGATGCATTATTTGAATATTATAGCCATGTATTGGAATGAAATACATCGTAGGTAGTTTGAAGATAAATGAGAAATTTGCTATCAATTTAAAAATTGCTTATAAATGTATTTGCTTGAAAAGAAAATTGATTCTTTGGCACATGATACATGTGCCCATTCGCTTGTGTTGCTCATTTGCCTAACAATTTGCTTATTGCTTAATAATTTGAAAATTTGCTCATTTGCTCATTTGAAAATTTGCTCAATTGCTTAACATTTTGAAAATTTGCTCATTTGCTCATTTGATTATTTCTCAATTGCTTAACATTTTGAAAATTTGCTCATTTGAAAATTTTTCTCCCTTTTTGACTGCATCAATAGAGATTCTTTAGTCCCCCCTTTTTTTGAATATATTTACTCTATTTCTTCCTTTTGCTTATTGCTTGTTTCTTAATTGCTTATTATTTTACTCCCCCTTAATATGGCAAACATAAGAGATATACCAATTGGATACCATATTGCAATTCATAGTATTTTACATCATGGATATGAGTTATTTTGCATGCACATAATTAAAAGCAACTCAATTTGAAAGTCATTCATTAAAAGTCAAGGAGTATATATTTATAATCAAAAAGTGACTAATTACATAGTTGTTCCAATACATATACCAAAATACAAAAGTCAATCAGTCAACATCATTACATGGCCCAAAAGATAGTTCCTAGACTAAAACTAAAGAAAAGACTAACTACATAGGATCTAGTAGAGATCATGACTGGATGGATCAGAGTCAGATGAATCGGAGATGGGGTGAGGAGATGAAGGATCACGACCAAGGGCTCGTCCTCGACCCCGTCTGCCTCTGCCTCGAGTGGAGGTGCCGGCACAAGTGGGCGGATGAGAAGATCCTGAAGGCTGCGAAGCAATGGACTGTGCTGCAAGTGATAGTCTGATAGTGTCCAGAAGGTTTAAGGCTCTTGAAACAGACTGAAGCAGTGCAGTGAACTGGGTGGATGCATGCTCACTAGAGCCTCTGATCTCTCTCCTCAGAAAGTCAAATCCGCTCTCCAAGACTCCTCTAAGTCTGGCTGCCTCCATAGATAGGTCTGAGACCTCAGTGATGTTCGAAGTGGGATGTGGATGGGCAAGAGCCAGTACTTGCCTCTGCAAGTCGAATACTCTGGCAGTCAGTCTCACCACACAATTCTCAAGCTGCTCGATACGAGCTGACTGATCTGTAATCATCTGGAAGACAGTGGAGATGTGAGGGATCAGTGTCTGGTCAGATATATCATGAACTGTCGATCCTTAAGCAGAAGCTGAAGTACCCATCTGTCGAGATAGTAAAGAAGCCACACGCTGAGAGATCATCTCTATCTGATGATCAGCTAATCTGATCTCTGAGGGATGTGCTCTGCTGTCTGACTGCTGGACTGGAGTGTGCCTCCTCGTAGACTCTGATGGGCCAGCCTCATGATCTGAAACGAACTGAATGTCTGGAGATGCAGCCATGAGATCATGGAGGGGTGAAGATGGTCCTTCTTCCTCAGCTCTATCTTCAGCTCTCTCTTCCACTCTTTTAGTCCAACCACCATCAGTCCTAGTAAATCCCATGTGGTGCAGAGTATGTTGGTTGATGGTGTCAGAGTGAGAAAGTCTAGCTACTGCCTCCCCCTCAAAACTAACTCCAAACCTCCTGAATACCAAAGTGAGGGCCATACCGAAAGGTAGATGTGCCTTGGATCTATTCAGAGTTTTCCTCATAGCTTCTATCATTAATGCTGGGAGGTTTAAGGGGGTTTGGGTAATCACATGAAACATAATGCAGATGTCTCGGCCTGAGAGGATGTCATGTCTACCACTTCTAGGGAAGAAAAGCTTTGTTATCATTTGATGTAGTATCCTCATCTCAATGGAAAGGATCTTGGCCTCTAGTTTGTTTAGGCTTCCCGAGAAGGTTCTTCCTAGAATCACATTAATTCCTTCTTCCTTGACTGGGAGTTCCATATTTGAGTATTCCTCACAGGATAAATAAAGAATTTCTCCCAAAAGTACAGGATCTAGACATATTTCTATTCCCTTAACAGTGGTCTTACTGTTCCATTGCCATAGCTCAAGTTCAGATAAAATTTTCTAACCAAATCCACATAGGTAATTTCTTTAAGTGAGCAGTAGAATCTCCAACCTTGATCCTTGATTTTTGAACCGATAGAGAACCCATTTTTTTCAAAAAATCTAAAATCTACATTTTTTCCGGGTTCTACCTTTCTATCAGATAAGAAATCTTACTGGGGCTTAATGGAGATCGAGAAGAAGCTGGAGTAGATGCCGAAGTAGGGATTGAAGTTGATGAGGTCTGGGTTGCCATTCTCTTCCTGCGCATGCCTTCTTCCAACTCGCAGACCGACTTCCTTCTTTGTGGGAGCTTCATTTTCGGAGCCATTTGCACTGATGAGACTATCACGGAGCTTGGGAGAGCAAATGTGAGGGTGAGATGAAGAGTTTCTAGTGGAAGGATAGGAATTTTTGGAGAAGTGATACCCCGATTTGGAAGAGAAGGGTAGAATCTAGGGCACGCTCAATTCGCTCCAAACAAGGGTGGAGAAGGGGAAGAACTTGATTCCTAAGGGTCGATTTGAGGTGTAAGGGGTGATGGGAGAAGAGTCTTGGGGGAAGGACTTGGGTTTGGAGAAGAAGAGAAGGGGACCTATGGCTTGGAGGGAGGAAGAAGACGGTGAAATGGGTCGGCTCAAAGGACGGGTTTTCAACAAAAAGAAAGAGCCCATGGGATTTTAGCTAAAAAATTTCAAGTTTGCCCTTGGGTCGACCCTAGGGGTCGACTCATGGCACATTGAAACTCAGAAAAATGATGAGACAATTTTTGAAAAATTCAAAACTTTAGGAGAAGGATATTTGCTCAATGATCAGTTATGAGAATGATAATTTTGAGCTTTTAAGCCCAAGAGAAATGGTGAAAATTAAGTTCAAGGAGTTTTTGACATTGATCCCTTGGGATTAGAGAGACATTTAAGCAGATGGATCAAGGATTCCTAGTTCTCTCCTAATTTTACAGAATCTATCTTCACTTAGGGCCTTTGTAAAGATGTCGGCTAATTATTTTTCAGTACAAACATAGTCAAGAATTATGTCTTTATTTTGAACATGTTCTCTTATGAAATGATGCATGATTTCAATATGTTTGGACCTAGAATGCTGAATTGAATTTTTAGTAAGATTTATAGCACTAGTGTTATCACATCTTATGGGAGTTTCATTAAGTTTGATACCAAAATCTTGAGTTATTGCTTAATCCATAAGATTTGAGCACAATAACTTTCGGCTGCAATGTATTCGGCCTCGGCCGTAGACAGTGCTATCGAATTTTGTTTCTTGCTAAACCAGGAGATTAGGTTAACTCCAAGAAATTGGCAAGTTCCACTAGTACTTTTTCTATCTAACCTACATCCAGCAAAATCAGCATCTGAATATCCTATTAAATCAATTAATGAGTCCTTAGAGTACTATAATCCTAGAGTTTGAGTACCATTCAAATATCTAAGGATTCTTTTAACAGCATTCAAGTGAGATTCTTTAGGATTAGATTGAAATCGAGCACAAAGACAAACACTAAACATAATATCAGGTCTGCTAGCAGTTAAATATAGTAGAGAGCCAATCATACCTCTATAATATTTTAAGTCTACACTTTTACCTTCTTCATCCTTATCAAGCTTACATGAAGGGCTCATGGGTGTGCCAATTGCTTTGGAGTTCTCCATTCTAAATCTTTTAAGTAATTCCCTTGTGTACTTGCTTTGGATGATGGAGATTCCTTCCTTTGTTTATTTGATTTGGAGTCCGAGGAAGAATGTAAGTTCTCCCATCATGCTCATCTCGAACTCCTCCTGCATGAGCTTTGCAAAATCTTGACAGAGAGATTCATCAGTAGACCCAAAGATAATATCATCAACATATATTTGTATAACTAATATATCATCTTGATTTCTTTTAATGAAAAGGGTTGTGTCTATATTGCCTCTTGAAAAACTATTATTAAGTAAAAATTTGCTTAGCCTTTCATACCAAGCCCTGGGTGCTTATTTCAAACCATATAGAGCTTTATTTAATTTAAAAATATGATTAGGAAAAGCATGATTTTTAAAATCTGAGGGTTGTTCTACATAGACTTCTTCAGTAATATATCCATTCAAAAAGATACTTTTGACATCCATTTGGAATAATTTAAATTTCATAAAGCATGCATATGCAAGTAGAAGTCTAATTGCCTCTAGTCTAGCAACAGGTGCAAAGATCTCATCAAAATCAATTCCTTCTTCTTGATTATAACCTTTAGCAACCAATCTTGCTTTATTTCTTATTACATTTCTAAGTTTATCTAATTTATTCTTAAAAATCATTTTATGCCAATTATTGAATAATTTTTAGGTCTTGATACTAAAGTCCATACATTATTTCTTTCAAATTGATTAAGTTCTTCTTGCATTGCATTAATCCAATTATAATCTTTTTCAGCTTCTTCAATGGTTTTAGGTTCAAGATGAGAGACAAAAGCAAAATGATTGAATGCATCTTTAAGTGAAGAACGAGTTCTTACCCCATACATAGGATCACCAATAATTAGCTCCTTAGGGTGATTATGAACATACCTCCATTCTTTGGGTAGGTCATTTATACCTTGAGGTTGTTCTTGTTGTTCTTCACCTCCCTCATCCTGTTTGTCTTCATGTTCCTCATCATCTTGAATTGTTGAATCTTTCAGAGTGATCTCTTTCATTCCTTGTATAAGAGGATCTGCATCATCAACACATTCATTCTTCCTTGAAGGAAGATCGTTAGTTTCATCAAAGACAACATGTATTGACTCCTTTACTACTAAGGTTCTTTTGTTAAAAACCCTAAAAGCTTTACTAGAGGAGGAGTAATCAAGAAAAATTGCTTCATCGAATTTTGCATCAAATTTTTCAAGTCTTTCTTTACCATTGTTTAATACAAAACATCGACAACCAAAAATATGAAAATATGCAATATTAGGTTTTCTTCCTTTCCAAAGCTCATAGGGGGTTTTCTTTAAAATTTATCTAATTAAAGCATGATTTAATATGTAACATACTGTGTTAATAGCTTCCGCCCAAAAGTATCTTAGAAGGTTGCTTTCACATAGCATGGTACGGGCCATTTCTTCTAGGATTCTATTTTTTTTTTTACTACACTATTTTGTTGGGGTGTCCTAGGTGCAGAAAAATTATGGCCTATTCCTTTTTCATCATAAAATTTTTCAAAGTCTTGATTTCAAATTCGGTTCCATGATCACTTCGAATATTTTGAATTGAAAATCCTTTCTCATTTGTGATTTTTCAAAAAATTTAGAGAAAACTCGAAAAGTTTCATCCTTGTGTGCCAAAAAGAAAATCCATGTAAAATGAGAGAAATCATCAATAATTATAAAACCATATCATTTTCCTCCTAGACTAGTAGTTCTAGTAGGTCCAAATAAATCCATGTGCAATAGCTCTAAAGGTATAGAGGTTGAAACAATATTTTTAAATTTAAATGAAACTCTTGTTTGTTTACCTAGTTAGCATGCATCACAGATTCTATCCTTTTCAAAATTCAATTTTGACAAACCAAGAATCAATTCCTTCTTAATGAGTTTTAAAAATGAATGCATGCTAATATGTGCAAGCCTACGATGCCAAAGCCAACTAGTCTCATTAATCTTGGCATTTAATGATACTAGGCATTGCATGTTTATCTTAGATAGATCATTCAAATCTACCATATAAATATTACCATATCTATGTCCAACAAATTTAATGCCTTCATTAATAGGACTAGTTACAATGCAAACAGAAGATTCAAAAATAACTTTATATCCTTTATCACAAAATTGACTAATGCTTAGTAAATTATGCTTTAAACCATCTACTAACAAAATATTTTCAATGTACTTGGAGGGAGTGATACCAATGTTACCTATACCGATGATCTTTTCTTTACCATTGTCTCCAAAGGTGACCATCCCTCCATTCTTAGCATCAAGTGTGATGAATTGAGATTCATCACCAGTCATGTGTCTCGAGCATCCGCTATCAAGATACAATTTCCTATTTTCTCCTTGGGATGCTAGACACACCTGCAGGCAAAAGTCAAATTTTTGTTTTAGGTACCCAAGCTTTTTTAGGTCCTTTTTGGTTAGTCATAATGGTTCATTTTGGAACCCATATTTTCTTTACATTTGAGTTTACAGATTTGTTAGAGAAGTAAGTATATGACTTGTGTCCTACTCTACCACATTTGAAGCAAGTAATATTAGAAAACTTGTTACTTGAAGAGTTTACATAGATATTTTTCAGATACTTTTATTTCTTCAAGGGGTTATAGCCAAGTCCAGCCTTATCATACACGTCTTTTTGATTTTCAAGAATCATATTAAGTTTATTAGAACTTAAGGTGAATTTTTCAACTATTGGTTTTAGCTTGGCAATTTCATTCTTTAAATTTTGATTTTCTTGAAACAGGATAGATTTTTCAATTGAAATACTTTCATTTTGTTTCAGTAAAGATTGATTTTTTGATTTTAGATCTTTATTCTTTATCCCTAGTTTCTTTAGTTCATCAATTAAATCATAAAAAGCTTCATGAAGTTCTTCAAATGTAAAGTCACTAGGAGTTTTGGAATTTACCTTATTTTCATGTGCCATAAGGCACAAGTTGGCTTGTTCAGTTGAGTCTTCCTCTTCGAGCTTGAGTCATCACTTCCACTCCAAGTGGCCATAATGGCTTCTTCTTGTACTTCTTGAGACCCTTCTTCAGTTGTGGGCATTCGGACTTGAAGTGTCCCGGTTTCTTGCATTCATAGCAGATAAGGAGTTGGTCTTTATCCTTTTCTTTGCTCTGTTCCCCTTTTGTGAGTGGCCTCTTCCTCATTCCTTGTTTTCTTTTCCTCAAAAACTTCTTGAACCTTCTAGTAATGAGTGCCATCTCTTCATCCTGCTCTTCATTTTCGATGTCATCAGTTTCTTCATTTGGTTGAGCTGTGGATTTGAGGGTGATTGTTCTCTTCTTTTTGACTTCTTCCTCTTGATGTTGTTTCATGCTCAGCTCATATGTCATCAATGATCCAAGAAGCTCTTCCAAGGGTAGGATGTTTAGATCTTTGGCTTCTTGGATAGCGGTCACTTTGGCTTTTCAAGTTCTTGGTAAGGATCTGAGAATCTTTCTTACAAGCTCACTGTTAGAATAGGACTTACCAAGACTCTTTAAACTATTTATAATATCAGTAAAGTGAGTAAATATTTCAGTTATAGACTCATCATGCTCTATTTTAAAAAGTTCATATTTATGCACGAGCATGTTAATTTTGGACTCCTTTACTTGATTAGTTCCTTCATGGGTTACTTCTAATCTATCCCATATTTCTTTAGTAGATAAGCAAGTTAAAATGCGATTAAATTCATTAGCATCAAGAGCACAGTATAAAATATTCATAGCTTTAGCATTTAGTTGGGCCATTTTCTTATCAACCTCATCCCACTCTTTTTCGGATTTGGCTGATTCCACACCATCAATAATTTTAGTGGGTGTGTGAGGGTCGTTTACTATGATACTCTATATATCATAGTCGAGTGCTTGAATGAAGATTTTCATCCGAGCTTTCCAATAGGTATTGTTGGACCCATTGAAAAGTGAAGGTCAGTTAGTGGACTGCCCCTCGGCTAGAGAAGTGCCAACTTGAGTTGCCATAGATCTTTAGCTCTTTGATTGGTTAGATCAAAGTAGGGCTAGAGCACTGGGCTCTGATACCACTTGTTGCCCAGCTATGCAATCCAAGAGGGGGGGATGAATTGGGTTTCTAAAAATTTTAACCTTAACTTATATCTTATGAAAATTATTTAACAATAGCTAAATAAATAAGGAGAGTATAGTTGATTCAAGGCTAATGGTTAAATGTAAGAATGCAATAGAATAAAGAAGTTCTAAAGAAGAGCAATTAGGCACAACACAAATAAAAAAAATTATAGTGGTTCGGTGCCAACCTTGCACCTACATCCACTCTCCAAGCTCCTACTTGGAATTTCAATCCACTAACTTGTATTCAACTTGAATACACTCATCAAAAACTCCAACTCTAGCTATCCCAAGCTAGTCCACTTATTTTTCGGATACAAACCAATCCAATACAATCGATTCATGGTTCGGATCAACCTTCCTTGTTTTGAAATCCTTCCAAAATAAAAACAATAACTCAAACAGAGTATTACAATCAATAGCACAGAAAATACAAAAGAAGCTCCTTTAATGAGCGAATGAGGCTTTAAATACACTTTACTCAAAGAGAAGAAGGCTCTTTTCGATTTTCTCAAGGTGGTTGGAGACTTGAATGAGCACTTGAGGAGTTGGTGAGCTTGAATTAAAAGCTTCTTGAATGCTTTGAGTGGGCTCTTGCTTAGGGCTGAAAAGTATGCTTGAAATCCTCTTTTCAAAAATCCCTCTTCTTGCTTGATTCTCACCTTTTAGTCTCTTTTATATCTTTTAGGAATGGTGGAGTGCAATCTAGGCTGAAATAGAGCCGTTAGACCACATTAAATGAGCATTAAATGTACTTAAAACGGGTTAAAAACTAGTCGTTGCAAAATTTTTCCGTCACAGAGGTCGACTCATGGGTCGACTCATGCTTATGGGTCGACTCATGGGGTCGACCTCTGTGAAAAATAGCAAAAAATAATGATTCTATAATTTTGACCTAAAAACAGTAGAGATCGACTCATGGGTCGACTCATGCCTGGGGTTCGACCCATGGGGTTTAAAGCGAAAATTTAGTGCAGGGGCAAAATGATAATTTTAAAACTTTTTTAAAATTACTATTTTACAGTAAAATTATTAATTAATCTCATTAATTAATACTAATTAACCCTACACTAGGATCTAAATATGATACAATAGCATGCATTTAAATTTAAAATTCAAATTTGAATCAGTAAACATTTTACAGTGCTGTGTTCAGAACACATAACCTTTTGCGGATAGTCGATCACCGCAATCTAATCACCGTCGGGGGCTCTGATCATCACATCGCAGTCACACAAATGTCTGGCCTCTGCGGATCATCCACACGAAGCTTCCGTCTGATCAACTCCTCACGAATGCTAGTTCGTGATTTCACTCTTTTGATGGCAGATGTTGATTGAACTCCTTCGATCGATGTGTGCCGACTTCTCGGATACTTCAGATCATCTGCACAATTGCTTGAGAGGCTGATGGATCTCTCCCTAAAATTTGGTAGACTCACGACACTCGTGGCACACCAATCTCACTTCCCGAACCCTAGGTAGAAACCCTAGGGTACACACCAAAAACCCTGCGCCCAATTTTCTCTCTTTTCTTTCTTTTTCTCTCGAAAGGTTTTGGACCTTCACCTTATGCAGAAGCCTTCCTCACGCTCCAAAGTTTCTCTCCTAAAATTTCTACGCATGTCCCACCTTTCTCCTCTTTTTAAAACAACATCGAACGTGTCTTATCCGCGTGAGAGGATAAAGACAAGAGGTTACACATTTGAATTCAAATCAAATTTGAATTCAAACAAAAACCAACTTATCCCTATCCTTTTGGGCATGAGAAGAAAAGGGGCGTGGCTCTTTGTGCATGGAAAATGTTTCACGAGAAACCTTTTCTCGTGTAAGTAATGTGGCGCACAAAATGGATAAGGATGAAAGGGCAAGTGATAAGTTATCCATTCAAATTCAAACATGCTTTGAATTTGAATGGCTAACTAATTATTTTATCCATCCATATGGCACATAAATGAGGGTGTGGGAAGGGTTTTGTGTGAAAAAAATTTCACGAGAAGTTTCTTCTCGTGAATACAAATGGGTGCAAGGAAGTTGGGTGTCGCAGGGAATTTAAAACAAGGTGGTTTGATTCAAATTGAGCCAACCTAGTTTAAAATAGGTTAAGCACAATTAGACCAGATTAAACTCAATATAATTAGGCTTAATTAGGCTCAATAAAATCCTAATCAAATCAGGAATTAATTAAACCTAACCCCTGATCAAATCAGGGACTAAACCACCTTAGCGATTAGGTCAATATTTAACCTAATCGGGTCAATCCAAACTGAATCCAATTCAATTTGGACTTGATCCAAAAATAATTACTCAATCAAATTGAGTTAATTATGATTAAATCACTAATTAAACCTCTCATAAATATTGAGTCCAAATCCAATGGGCAATCAGGCATCAGAGACCATCGATATGAAACCCTGATCAAAGAGTTCAAATTTCAAATTCAAAATTTGAAATTCAAAATTTTGACTCCGGTACCCAAAATGTGTAGAACTCATGATTAGAGAATCTAATTCTCAATCATAGAGTCCAAATAGATAAGACTCATAATCAGCCATCAGATCAGAAAGGAATCTCTAATGTGTGTGACCCCGCAGGTTCGAACCTAAACCGGTAGCACAGGAACCAATTCCTGTACTAATCGAAGTGACCATCTAGCAATGGTACCCGACAACCGGATAGGTCGAATAATCACAATCGCAACATTCAGAACCTACGTGAATATGGTTACCATATAATTCATCCCTTTTGACCCCTGTGTTTAGGATGACTCAGGGTTAAACTGTCAACCCTGATGATATCATCCGAATCGTGCTCAACTCAATTAGTCCTGTGACTCCTCACTAGGACTACCCTGGCCAAGGTTTTGCTAAATTGAAACACGACTGTACACAGCTCCTAAACTGGAGTGGTCAATCCCATCTTGACACATGCACCGACAAGTCAAGTACTTGACTACACCCAGCAACCTTCCGTCACTGAATTAGAAATTCAGGTAGTCCAGTGCTTAAGTGCAGTGAGTTGCTTGCAAGTCACCGTGACGGTCTCAGGTCGGAGGGACATTTATATTCATATCCCATTGGAGCAAATCTTGACAGCAGAAATAGCTCCGGAGTTGGTCACGTTCAGTGCAGATGTACCATTACATCTCACCTGTATGCCATACCAGTGTCTCCACACTCTTTGGTTATGAGGACAACCAACCCATATGGCACACAACGACCTATGCTCGATAAACGTTGTCGTCCTTGGTAACAACGTATCATTTGGTCGCGAACATGTTTAAGGACTAAGCGACAAATCCTCCTTTGTCGAGTCTAAATAGTCCTAAGGACTTCACCACAACACAGGAGTTCATTAGAAGATGAAACATTTGTGATGAAAAAAATACCAAAATAATTTTATTTATTTATAATTCATGTACTAATACAAAAAGGAGCACAACCGTCAACAGGCTGACGATTGGCTTTGGGACACTATTCCCAACAATCTCCCACTTGGCCTAAAGCCTATCGGTGCAGTATCTAATACCCATCTTCGACTTGTAGTCGTTGAACTCCTTCACCGCAATGGCTTTAGTGAATGGGTCGGCCAGGTTCTCCTTCCTGTCGATCTTCTGAAGGTCGACGTCACCTCAATCCACGATCTCCCGGATGAGATGGTAGCGGTGCAGAATATGCTTCGTCCGCTGGTGTGCCTTTGGTTCCTTCGCCTGAGCAATGGCTCCAGAGCTGTCGCAGTAGAGCAGAACTGGACCAACAAGGGAGGGTGCTACTCCGAGCTCGGTGATGAATTTCCTCAGCCACACTGCTTCTTTGGCAGCATCTGATGCAGCAATATACTCCGCCTCGCATACTGAATCAGCCACAGTGTGCTGCTTGGAACTCTTCCAGCAGACAGCCCCACCATTAAGGGTAAAAATAAATCCTGACACACTCTTGCTATCATCGCGATCAGACTGAAAACTAGAGTCTGTAAACCCTATAAGTCTCAAGTCCGATTCACCATATATAAGCCACTGGTCCTTAGTATTTCTTAAATACTTCAGGATGGTTTTAACAACCTTCCAGTGATTCTCTCCTGGATCAGATTGGTATCTACTCACTACCCCTAGTGAGTATGCCACATCTGGTCGTGTACATGTCATGGCGTACATGATAGATCCCACTGCCGAAGCATATGGAATCCTACCCATACGCTCTCTCTCTTGAGGTGTTGTCGGACAATCCCTCTTCGAGAGAGAAATTCCATGGCCTATCGGTAGATAGCCTTTCTTGAATTTTTCATGCTGAACCTTTTCAGCATAGTATCAATGTACGTGGACTGGGATAAGCCAAGCAACTTTTTAGATCTATCCCTATAGATCCTCATCCCTAAGATGTAGGAAGCTTCTCCCAGATCCTTCATGGAGAACTGTGACGATAGCCAAATCTTTATTCCCTGTAATGCAGGGACATCATTCCTGATTAAGAGAATGTCATCCACATACAATACAAGAAATACTACTACTGGACCATTAGCCCACTTATAAATGCAGGGCTCTTCTCCATTCTTAACGAAGCCATACATTTTGATCGTCCTATCAAAACGTATGTTCCAACTCCGAGATGCCTGCTTAAGTCCATAAATGGACCTCTGTAGCTTGCACACCTTAGACTCATCTGTGGATGTGAACCCTTCAGGTTGTATCATATATACCTCTTCGTCCAGCTCTCCGTTTAGGAAAGCTGTCTTCACATCCATCTGCCAGATTTCATAGTCCAGATGGGCAGCTATCGCAAGCATAATCCGAATGGATTTGAGCATTGCCACAGGAGAAAACATCTCGTCATAGTCTATACCATAACGTTGAGATATCCCTTGGCAACCAAACGGGCTTTATAGGTCTCCACCTTTCCGTCTGCCCCCTCTTCCTTTTGAAGACCCACTTACACCCTATGGGTTTTACTCCTTCGGGTGGGTCAACCAATGTCCACACATCGTTGACCTTCATGGACTCTATTTCGGATTTCATGGCCTCTAGCCATTTCTCAGAGTCAGGTCTCTGCATTGCATCCATGTAGGTGATCGGATCCTCATCATTTTCATCAAGTTCGACAGGATCACCATCCCGGACCAAGAAACCATAGTATCTGTCCGGTTGATGTGGTACTCTACCAGACCGCCTTAAGGGTGCATAATCAATGGGCTCCGGATCTGATCTAATCAAATCCGGTTTAGGTTCAGTAATATGTGTCGATTTTTTCACCTGTCGAACTTCGTCAAGTTCAACTTTAGAGGCAACAGTTCCTTCACTAAGGAACTCTTTTTCTAAAAAGATTGCCTTAAGGCTGACAAACACCTTTTACTCATCAGCAAGGTAGAAATAATACCCTTTGGTCTCTTTTGGGTACCCTATAAAATTACACTTGTCAGACCTAGATCCAAGCTTGTCTGTAATTAAACGTTTAACATAAGCCGGACACCCCCAAACCCTAAGGTGCGAGAGTACTGGCTTACGTCCTATCCATATCTCATATGGCGTTTTGGCTACAGACTTACTTGGAACTCTATTTAGAAGGTAACAAGCCGATTCGAGCGCATATCCCCAGAGGGAGATCGGCAGACCAGCAAACCCCATCATGGATCGAACCATGTCTAACAGGGTCCGATTTCTTCTTTCAGACACACCATTATGCTGTGGTGTTCCAGGAGGAGTCCACTGAGAGAGAATCCCATTCTCCCTTAGATACGTCAGAAACTCATTGGAAAGGTATTCACCTCCTCGATCAGATCGAAGAGTTTTAATACACTTCCCAGTTTATTTTTCTACCTCATTTCAGAATAGTTTGAACATTTCAAATGATTCTGACTTATGCTTCATTAAATAGACATACCCATACCTAGATAGGTCATCTGTGAAGGTTATGAAGTAGAAAAATCCACCTCTTGCACTTGAGCTCATGGGTCTACATACATCAGAATGTACCAGACCTAAGAGTTCACTGGCTCGCTCACCTTTTCCAGTAAAAGGTGACTTGGTCATCTTCCCAAGAAGACAGGACTCACAGGTTGGAAGTGATTCACAATCATTAACTTCAAGAATTCCTTCTTGAGCCAACCTGTTTATCCTGTTCTTATTGATATGACCTAGCCTACAGTGCCAAAGGTAGACTTCTGACACATTATCTATTCTAGAGCGTTTACCGAATTTTTGAACCACATTAATAGGCTGTGATAGTAAGTAAATTCCATTATTTAATTGTCCAACAAATATTGTAACACCATTCAAAATGATATTGCAAATATTTCTTTTTATTAAAAAATCATAACCGTACATGGCCAAAAGGCCTACAGAAATAATATTTAATAAAAAACTTGGACAATAGTGACATTCACTCAGAATTATATTACGAGAATTGATTACAAGACTCATGATTCCTAAAGCTAGAACTGGAACTTTGCTTCCATCTCCAACATTCAGGAACCTCTCGCCTTCATCAAATCTCCTACTGACCTGCAGACCCTGCATCGAATTACAAATATGATAAGGGCTTCCAGTATCCAATACCCAGGCAGTAGTATCACAAATCAAAAAGTTGCAAGGAGTTATCATATAATTACCTTGCTTCTTCTTTGGCCTGTTCGGATCCAGGGAGCAATGTATTGAAAAAGTTCCTCTTCCAATGCCCGTGCTTCTTGCAAAAGAAGCACTCCGCCTGGCTCTGGTCGTGCTTGCGCTTCTTGGTCCGACCCCGTGCTACTGTCCCAGCATGAGATTGCACCTTCTTATTTTTCTTCTTCTTGTTCTTCTTCCCCTTCCCAAAGGGTTGACGACGAGAAGAAGACCCTCCCACTACATTCACCGACTCCTTATGGAGTTGGTGATCCTTCTCAAAGTTCTGCAGCAACCCCAACAATCCGTGGTAGTTTACTGCAGGCTTTGTCATTCGAAAATGAGTAAGGAATGAGAAGAAGGACTTGGGCAAGGAATTAAGGATCGCATCCTTACCGAGCTGCTCGTGCAGAGGAAAGCCCAATTTGCTTAGGCGCTCAATCATCTCGATCATGTACAGTACATGATCAGTGACTGAGGCCCCATCCCTCATCCGAGCATTGAAAATGGCACAACTAGTTTTGTGCCTTTCAATGTCGTCAGACGTGCCAAAGGAGTCGTTCAACATTTGAAGCATCTCCTGTGGCTGGGCGTTCTCAAACCTTCGGCTGAACTCATCATTCATTACTGCCAGCATAATACATCGAACGGTGGTGCGGTCATTGAGCCACTTCAAGTAAGTGTCTCGGATCGCCTTACTAGCGTTCGGAGCTGGCTCCTCAGGTGCTGGATCCGTTACTACATAAAGGATCCGCTCATGCTCAAGGATAATTTTCAATTTTCGATACCAGCTATCGAAATTGGGTCCCATGAGCTTGTCATTATCTAATAATGACCGGAGCGACAGGGTAGTGGCCATAGCTGCTTAAAGGAAAACGAGACCTCTATTAGTACATAAATTAATACTAAAGACTTGGATTTTAGTCTAAAGTTTTTCCAATATTTTTACGAACTGGTAGCCTCATCCTCCAATTCGAGGAATTACTTTAATTCCTTAATGGGTACTAGAATCCACACAGACTACACACGAGCCCAACTTTGGTTGGTCAACCCATGTGCATCTATGGGTAGGTTCTTAACCAGTTGTTTCTCTAAACAACTTCTAGTAATTGATTTTGCCCCAGAACCTAATCAGTAGGCTTTGGCCTCCACTGAAAAGATCTGGTTAGGTCCAACCATTAACATGACTTAATTTAGTGAATCGGATCAATAAATGATCAGGCCCGACTTTGGCCGGCCAACCTAACCACCATCAGAAAGACTCAATCAAATTATCATATTATGAATAATAATTCCATTAGCCAATGAGCACCAGGCCTTTGGGCCTCCAATGATCATTGAACTAATGGACTCATTATCACTCACTTAATGGGAGGCTATGACTTAGTTATCATTATAACTTAATCATTTTAGGGACCTAATAATTTTGAGGATTTTATTAAAGAATAGTAGAGAAGAAATCATCCAGCCAATTTCAATCCTCCCACTGACTTCATCAAGTCAGATTAAAAAAGGATTTAATTAAAGCTGGCATTAGGAGCACCTAAATCAGTCACACTGATTTACCTAATGACATGGGTGAGCTCTAATCACCAAGTGATCTAATCAAAATCTAACTTACCAGATTGGCCAGGTAAGTGAGATCAGTGGTGGGGATTTGCCATTAACTCGTCAATGATCGAATCAATGCGAGTAGCTCCCACTTAAGAACCACTGGTCAAAACTGCCGAACTTACCTTAGACACCAACCGGTTCATTAGTTTTAATTTTGATCAACTTAGTAAATAGGGCTCCACCGTGTAGCCATGAATTAAGTCCATCTTGGTCTAGTTAAAGACATGGACCCATTCAACTACAACTATTGAAGTTGAGTCTAGAGTATCCTTGACCTAATCTAATTCAACTTTTGATTAGATTTGATCAATTACTCCATTTAGTCTATTTTTTAAACTAACCTTAGGTCTAACCCAATTATAGACCTAATTCATCTAACCCATTGACCCACAAGTTTATGCAATTGTCTTAGGTCTTAATTCACAATTCTAGACCTACTAGACAACACTTAATTCTTTTAATTAAGTACTTGGGCTGATGGGTCAGGGTTTGGCATTTCAAAAATAATTTTCAAATTTGAAAGATTTTATTTTCTGTTCACCAAATGTGTTAACTCATTTCACAAACGGGTCAGCACATTTCATAAACAGCAATTCTATTGCTCATTTCATAACAGAAAATAACTCAAAATAAATCATAAATTTTCTTTTAGATCTAATCTAACACATTCATGATAAATTTTTTAATTATGTCCTTTCGCTGCTTCATCAGCATGGGATATAATTACATCGGCACCCCTACCGCCATAGGAGACCCCATCGAATGGGAAGAGAGGGCCTTTAAACCCTACTTTTCTCCTATGATCGGACGGCCATGGCAACCAACCCAATTAGATTACTTGCTACTTAGATCAAGTATATCTAAATATACCAATTTCAAAATTTAAATTTTGAATTTCAAATTTTAAATTTTAAATTTCAAATTTGAGATTTCAACCAAATTTCAAATTTCGAATTTCCAATCTTTGAATTTTAAATTTTGAATTTTGAATTTCAAATTTCAAATTTTGAATTTCAAATTTCAAATTTTAAATTTGAGATTTTAACCAAATTTCAAATTTCAAATTTTGAATTTTGAATTTCAAATTTCGAATTTCAAATTTTAAATTTTAAATTTGAGATTTCAACCAAATTTCAAATTTCAAATTTTGAATTTTAAATTTGAAACTTCTAACAAATTTCAAATTTCAAATTTTAAATTTCAAATCTTTTTGAATTTTAAATTTTGAATTTTGAATTTCAAATTTAAACTTATAGATTACACCTTAATCTACGCATGCATATGTATATCATATTCTAGAACCATGCTCTGATACCATTTAAAGCAAAAATTTAGTGCAGGGGCAAAATGGTAATTTTAAAACTTTTTTAAAATTACTATTTTACAGTAAAATTATTAATTAATCTCATTAATTAATACTAATTAACCCTACACTAGGATCTAAATATGATACAACAGCATGCATTTAAATTTAAATTCAAATTTAAAATTCAAATTTGAATCAGTAAACATTTTACAGTGCTGTGTTCAGAACACATCACCTTTTGCGGGTAGTCGATCACCGCAATCTGATCACCGTCGGGGGCTCTGATCATCACGTCGCAACCACATAAATGTCTGGCCTCTGTGGATCATCCACACGAAGCTCCTATCTGATCAGCTCCTCACGAATGCTAGTTCGTGATTTCACCCTTTTGATGGCAGATATTGATCGAACTCCTTCGATCGATGTGTGCTGACTTCTTGGATGCTTCGAATTATCTGTACAGTTGCTTGAGAGGCTGATGGATCTCTCCCTAAAATTTGGTGGACTCACGACACTCGTGGCACACCAATCTCACTTCCCGAACCCTAGGTAGAAACCCTAGGGTACACACCAAAAACCCTGCGCCCAATTTTCTCTCTTTTCTTTCTTTTTCTCTCGGAAGGTTTTGGACCTTCACCTTGTGCAGAAGCCTTCCTCACGCCCCAAAGTTTCTCTCCTAAAATTTTTACGCACATCCCAGCTTTCTCCTCTTTTTAAAACAACGTCGAACGTGTCTTATCCGCGTGAGAGGATAAAGACAAGAGGTTACACATTTGAATTCAAATCAAATTTGAATTCAAACGAAAACCAACTTATCCCTATCCTTTTGGGCGTGAGAAAGAAGGGGCATGGCTCTTTGTGTGTGGAAAATTTTACGAGAAAACTTTTCTCATGTAAGTAATGTGGCGCACAAAATGGATAAGGATGAAAGGGCAAGTGATAAGTTATCCATTCAAATTCAAACATGCTTTGAATTTGAATGGCTAACTAATTATTTTATCCATCCATATGGTGCACAAATGAGGGTGTGGGGAAGGGTTTTGCGTGAGAAAAATTTCATGAGAAGTTTCTTCTCGTGAATACAAATGGGTGCAAGGAAGTTAGGTGTCGCAGAGAATTTAAAACAAGGTGGTTTGATTCAAATTGAGCCAACTTAGTTTAAAATAGGTTAAGCACAATTAGATCAAATTAAACCTAACATAATTAGGCTTAATTAGGCTCAATAAAATCCTAATCAAATCAAAAATTAACTAAACCTAATCCCTAATCAAATCAGGGACTAAACCACCTTAGCGATTAGGTCAATATTTAACCTAATCGGGTCAATCCAAACTGAATCCAATTCAATTTGGACTTGATCCAAAAATAATTACTCAATCAAATTGAGTTAATTAGTGATTAAATCACTAATTAAATCTCTCATAAATATTGAGTCCAAATCTGATGGGCAATCAGGCATCAGAGACCATCGATATGAAACCCTGATCAAAGAGTTCAAATTTCAAATTCAAAATTTGAAATTCAAAATTTTGACCTCGGTACCCAAAATGTGTGGAACTCATGATTAGAGAATCTTAATTCTCAATCATAGAGTCCCAAATAGATAAGACTCATAATCAGCCATCAGATCAGAAAAGAACCTCTAATGTGTGTGACCCCGCAGGTTCGAACCTAAACCGGTAGCACAGGAATCAATTCCTGTACTAATCGAAGTGACCATCTAACAATGGTACCCGATGATCGGATAGGTCGAATAATCACAATCGCAACATTCAGAACCTACGTGAATATGGTTACCGTATAATTCATCCCTTTTGACCCCTGTGTTTAGGACGACTCAGGGTTAAACTGTCAACCCTGATGATATCATCCGAATCGTGCTCAACTCAATTAGTCCTGTGACTCCTCACTAGGACTACCCTGGCCAAGGTTTTGCTAAATTGAAACATGACTGTACACAGCTCCTAAACTGGAGTGGTCAATCCCATCTTGACACACGCACCGACAAGTCAATACTTGACTACACCCAGCAACCTTCCGTCACTGAATTAGAAATTCAGGTAGTCCAGTGCTTAAGTGCAGTGAGTTGCTTGCAAGTCACCGTGGCGATCTCAGGTCGGAGGGACATTTATATCCATATCCCATCGGAGCAAATCTTGACAGCAGAAATAGCTCCGGAGTTGGTCACGTTCAGTGCAGATGTACCATTACATCTCACCTGTATGCCATACCAGTGTCTCCACACTCTTTGGTTATGAGGACAACCAACCCATATGGCACACAACGACCTATGCTCGATAAACGTTGTCATCCTTGGTAACAACGTATCATTTGGTCGCGAACATGTTTAAGGACTAAGCGACAAATCCTCCTTTGTCGAGTCTAAATAGTCCTAAGGACTTCACCACAACACAGGAGTTCATTAGAAGATGAAACATTTGTGATGAAAAAAAATACCAAAATAACTTTTATTTATTTATAATTCATGTACTAATACAAAAAGGAGCACAACCGTCAACAGGCTGACGATTGGCTTTGGGACACTATTCCCAACAGTCGACTCACCGACTGTGCCAGCCAAAATATCTGCGTGCCAATCAGCTCTTTGTGCCATGAGTCGACTCATGGGGTCGACCCAAATTTTCAATCATGAATATCTTTCAAAATACATGTCTAAAAACTATAAAATTTTCACCAATGGATCACAAATCTTTTGTTCTAGCACTTGATGCTTTCAAATCAGGGTTTGGTAAAATTATGATTTTGCCTCTGAAATGCAATAAGTCTTTTTCAAGTGAAAATCATTAGTAACCCCTTCAAATACTTTGTAATCATCAAAATCAATCCAAGGAGCAACATAGAGCCAAGGCTATGCTGAACGAGGCTTGATCCCAATGACAGTACCTTCAAGGCAACCTTGGAAAGCTCATATGGCTCATGACAATCCAACCAGGGTAATTGGGTCCTTTGTTGGTCCCCACATATGGACGAAGCCTCAAGCCTTCTGAGGCTGGGGGATTGAAAGTGGCTCGACATCCAAGAAAGGGTGAAAGGCTCTCGAAGGATTTTTAGAATACAAAAGTCCTATCGATGTAGAAATTCAAGGATATCTAAGCCGACACCTTCTCTTGTCAGGCAATGTGATGCTCCTTGCTCGTGGGTGAGCCAAAATGGAGGCCACACTAATGAAAATATGGGGGCTAATCCTTCGGAGACCCCACATGGCCCATTGAAGCTAGCCATAATCCATTGCAGTTGATATAGCCCATTGAAGCCAGCCATGACCATTGCAGCCAATGGACCCATTAAAGCCAGTCACGATCCATTGTAGCCACACGACCGCTGTGGCCAATCGAGATGTACCCTCTAAGAATTTCACGTAGCCCACTATAGCCATACATAGCCCATTGTAGTCACACGGCCCACTGTAGCCAACTGAGAATACCTCTCAAAAATTTCATGTGCCCCACTGTAGCCACGTGGCCCTGTAGCCAAGCAGGGCATACCCTCCAAAATTTCATGTCACCCACTGTAGCCAATTGGGACATATCTCCTAAAAATTTTATATGACCCACTATAACCATACGTGGTCCATTATAGCCACACATGTCTCACTATAGCCATGCAGCCCACTGTAGCCAACCAGGATATAGTCTTCAAAATTTTATGCGGCCCACTATAGTTACATGTGGCCCACTGTAGTCACACATGGCCTACTATAGCTAACCAAGGCATATCCCTCAGAAAATTCATATGGCCACTATAGTCGCATATGGCCCACTATAGTCGCGCATGGCCCACTATAGCCATAAAGCCCATTATACCCAAGTGGGGGCTAACCCTTGGAGATCTAACACTGCCAGTGGAAGTCGGCGACGACAATAAGAGAAGGGTTAACTCATTCAAAGATCTATCTAAAGAAAAAAGAAGAAGCACTAAACAATATATTAAAGAAAACTTCAACGAAATGAGCATTTCATTCAAAATGTCCGTGTACATGTTGAAGGAACTCATTATAAATTAGTTTCAATTAAGTGAGGCTCATTACAACAAAGAAAGAAGAAATACAAAGTTTAGGCTTGACCAATGCCCTCAGAGCACAAGCCAGCCTTAGCCAAAATGATCTCTAATGGAGAGCATAGAACTCCCCATTTTATGATGTTCATCGAACCCCTCTAAAGGATATTGGACATGGCATGGGCGCTTTCCTCCCAAAAATTCATCCACCTCTAAGATATTCTTCCAAAGAGGGCCGAAAGGCTACACTGGGGGGATAAAAAACAAGCCCTTTAGAAAGGTCCAAGACTTTTCTATAGAGAATAATGTATTAGCAGCCCCCAGGTGACTGTCATTGCAGCCCTACAGCCGGAGCGGTAGAATTTTCTAACACCTCCTATGCCAAAGCAGGACATTTGTTGAAGTGATCCCTGGTACTTTATGATTGATCAAAGGAAAATGGAGATCTTCCAAAATGGAGAAGAGTGCTGTTGACCCTTCGACACTAGACAAAGTGGCACCATGACGGTATTGTGGAAGATGACCAGGGCAATACCAATCTCAAATGATAGAATCCCTACTTATAGAGAGGGTAGGCCCAGGTGAGTTCAAACACCCTATTAAGTGTGTGATAAATATCACCATCTGAAAGACCTCGAAAATTACATCTCTTAGAGAGCACGTACTAGCATTAAATACAAGCCCCATCAAGTCCCAAACTATATAGTTCTCTATCGTGCGAGATGAATCATCTTCTCTGCTTCATGGAAGGTGATACAACACCAACCAACATCCAGTGCTTAGCGCACACACAAGTCCATAGTTTTCAAAAATTCATTCATCACATATTGGCGTAGCAAATACTTTGGACAAGGTCAAAGAAGATCTCGACTTGAGCATGAAAATCGATCGTGTAGATCCATCTGAATTATTTAAGTTCTTGATTGAGATAAAAAACCAACCACACCAACATCATAGAGAAGCAAAAGACTTCATATGAGAGATAAACACAATGAACATTTTTATTAACTAAAAGTTTATTTACAGAGATTCGCTAAGAAGAAGGTGCTAAAAATAAATACAAAAAGGATGAAGAGCTAGTCTTCGTCCGAAAAAAAATCCCAACCTCTTCATTACTATTCTTGAGGTAGAGGTGTCTCAAGTCTAGCTTCAGGACCATCTTCTTTAGACGTACCTTGTAGTCCTCAAAGCTCTAGATGAACCTGATCGAAGACATCTCGATGAGATCATCTTCAAAGTCCTTCGAGGTCTTATACTCCATGATGCACTTGTATCTAACCTTGATGAGAACCTCTATTGCAGCTCTGATGAACCCCCCACTAGCCTTGGGTAGAGGAGGGTCCATCTTGAGCCTTGTCGACCCTCCAGAGGA
The DNA here is from genome assembly GCF_000442705.2 of Elaeis guineensis. Classification (NCBI taxonomy): domain Eukaryota; kingdom Viridiplantae; phylum Streptophyta; class Magnoliopsida; order Arecales; family Arecaceae; genus Elaeis; species Elaeis guineensis. The sequence continues at coordinate 87,189,424 of NC_026001.2, read as the reverse complement.
AGGTAGGGCCTAATCCAATGGAAAAGAAGCTCGAAATGACTCCGATGCAGTAATCTAAGGCTTTTCGACCACAACCAACTCAATCCTCACTAGAGACTACAACAGGTAGGGATAAAAAGCTCCGATTGGGTACTCCTTACTTTCTTGGATGAGGACTCCCCGCATGAAGAGCTCATCTTCTTTTTTACTGCTAACTTGATAGATGACAGCGATGGCTTTATGCCTATAAGACAAAAAAAGAAGAATCTACCTCTAAAGACTACTATGATAAAAGAGCGATTGACAATTGGATTGTTAGATGAGTACCTTAGAAGTCAATTGTTGTCTAACACATTTTATAATTTCAGAACTTAATTTTATATTTATAATATTTTTATATTAATAAATCTTTTTTCAATCATATTTATGTGTCCATAATTTATCCTAAAAATTAACAAATATAATTTTTGTATAGTCTCAAGGTGTTGAGAATTTGAGACATACACTAATTAGTGGTTAGTTTCTAAATGCTCCCGATCAAAAGATCATCACGGAGGATAGTGATCAATCCATTTAAAGATTGATGCATGGGTCACCTTCTTTTTGGACAAACGAGTCTCGGATCTGCAGTATAGGGATATTGGGGTGAGAGTGCAGATGGTTGTTAGAGAACAACTTACATTGAGCGTGATCAATATAAAAAATTATTTAGATATCTACTCACTCATCAGTGGTTATCTTGATGCTGCAATGGTGTGAATGGTCCTTTGACCTGCGGTGTCATCGGCTAATCGCAGTGAGGCTACTGAGTTTGACTATATGTTTCCTTAGTTTCTAGCCATTCAGATCTTTATTGTGTATGTTGGCTATAGTAGGTTCAAGTTCGCTGTTAGGAGTAGGATGCACCTAGAAAAAATCTATCGATTTTGGTAGAGAAAGAGAAGTCCTATGTGATTTGCGAGACTGAGTTCAGAAGATCTTTGGCCAAAGCAAGTATGAATATTGAAAAAAAAATTTCACAGGATTCACCAGTAAACTCGAGTCGAGCCAATCTAGCATATGACTGATGATGCATCTGACGAGTTCTCCATGACCTCCATCAAGTCGGAACTCATGATAGAAGGTCTGAATCATATGATAACTGCACCTAAGGGGTTCACACTTTTATTCTACTGAGTTGCTACTACATACTGCTAGATGTCACTAGTGGATGTGTGACTCATCGGATATCATCTTGATGATCGATGATCCTTGAAGGATAGAGTTAGAATTGTTTCAATCCATCGAAAGAAATTTTAATGATATTATGATGGAAATCATAATATATCTCACTATCAGATAGAATGAAACCTATAGGATCACACATTAAGAAATTTAATATTGAATTAACTAATTGAACTTATAAAGTTTTAATTGGATTAGGACTTAGTAAAATCTTATTTGGTTTAAGAGAACCATGCTAGTACATGATTAAACCTAATTCTTCTCTGGACTTCGATTTCTTGTTAGATAAGGATTGGATCAATTTATAATCTTAAATCTAATCTAAATTCATTTTGATTTGAATTTAGTGAGGCACCTATTTATGGGTCCAAAAAGATTGGATTAAGTCAATGAGTTGGCAAACTAATCCTCTTATGTTCTTCTTTATTCTTTCCTAATGTGATGATGATTAGTTGAAAAGAAGAGATGGTGCCCCAACTACCTGCCTAATAAATCAAATGGCACCACTCATCTTGCTTTATAAGATGAAGGCACCACATCTACTTGATTTTTGAGGCAAGAGTCTTTTCAATTAGATCTGATTTTTTTAGAAAAAAAATCAGATTAAAAAGTAAGAAATCCTATGAGATGAGATCTAATCTTTTTAATCTGATTGGATAATGATTTGGAATCAAAAAAAGCCTATTTAAGGAGATGGTCTCCTAGGGTTTAAGAAGGATAGAATTTTGAGAATTCAAATCACCTCCTCCTCTCCTTCTCCATGCCACCCCTTCTTCCTCTCTTTCCTACGCCCAAGTATTAGGCATCCCATCCTCCCACACGCCCAAGGTGAAGGATGTCTTCTTCTACATTAAGCAAAAGGGAGAAAGACTGCAGTTCAAGTGTTGACACTGTAGTCAGAGATCAATGTGTGATCAAAGGTTCAAAAGACTGAGATTTTACTTAGAGAAAAAGAATCTACAATGAAAAAAAAAATTTAAAGTTGATCCCGATGGATACCTGTAGAGGTCGGACACGTATGTAGCTAAAAAATCTTCAGTTCTAAGATTATCAATGGTGGTGAATTTTAACCCGTGCAAGGTATTGAGATCTGATCTCAATTTTTATTTTTAATTTTTAGATAACATGCATATCTTAGATCCAGGACTTAGGTAGTTGTAGATTAGATCTATTACATATGGAGTTAAAGGGTTTAACCTAGTTCATTTTTTATTGCTACTTCAAAAAGATTTTGAAATCTATACATGCAATCCTATCCGATTTTCTTACATGAATAGCAGGAAACCCTAGGAAATGGCTGGTCTATTTATACAGAGCATCAGTGGTATGGATCTAGTCATCGAATCATTAGATTTTGCCACTTGGCCGGTCCTGAAGTGATGGACTATGCACCCTTCATCTCACCATTATCCGATCAAGCCGCATGAGACAACTTGCAAAGTATGCCTCAGAACTTACCACGGCTTGCCACGGACAGGCCACCAACGAGATCAGGGGCAATCTTCAAATTTCTTCTCTAAGAAGCATCATCCTATAACTCTTTGAGCATTTCTCTAATAAAGGCAGTGTGAGTCATGAAACGTGCATCATCAATCCGTAAGAATTTTTTCCAAAAATAGTAATGCAAGCGCATCTAGGGAGGAACTAGGTCAGCAGTTCAACTACCAAGATAGCTTCTTCCTTCGCTCGAAGCCCAAAGGCCACTTCAAACTCAGAAGTGGGGGGCATATATTACGAAAAAGATCCGCCTACTAGGACCAATCCTCAATTGAGACGCACCCAAGGTAACATGGCGAGATTGCACCAGCTTGAAGGTAATTAGTGGTGGGTGATGTGTATGTATTTTTTAAAATTTTATAGTGAAAATATATAGATTAAATAATTTAATCTATAATACATGCATAGATCAAATCTAAATCATCATACAGGATCTATGACATAAACTAATATGTATGTATGTACATCTGAAATCTAAAATTTAGCAAGTACAGAATATATCTAATCTATATTTAGATCATATCTAAATATTGATTGAATATAAAACTTCATATCTGAGCTCAGATAGCAGATCACCATATTCAAAATTCATGGTAGATGGTTCTTCATGATGCTTGACAGTCGCACACACATCCGGCCTCTACGGATATCCACACGAAGTCCTGGTGCTGATCGATCACTCCGAAAATGCTAGCTCGCAAAGACACCATCCATTGGCTGATTTGAGAGAAATATGATGGAATTAAAGAATAAAGAGACTCTCTTCTTTTTTTCTAGATCTATGCATCTGATCCCTACAATAGAGATCAAGAGAAGAACCCTTTCTTCTCAATTTTTTATGCACAAGAGAGAACCTTTCTCTCTTCCTTTTACATCCTTAAGAAGAACTTTTTTTCTCTAATTTTTTATGATAAAAATCAGATCTAATCTGATTTTTTATGTTAAAAATTACATAAAATTTTAAGATCTAAAAAAATCTAAAAGAGGGATTCAAGAGAAGAACCGTTCTTCTTTCTTCTTCTTCCTTTTTCTTCTTGATCTAGAACTCAAGGAAGCCCCAAATACCCAATCAAATTTTTTTAGTATTTTTTCTTTAAATTCTCATGTTAAAAATTAGATCTAATCTAATTTTTATTTTAAAAAAAATTAGAAAAAAAAACTAGAAGATGAACTCCTTCTTCTTCAAGGCTACGCACAAGAAAGAAGATCCATTTCTTCCTTGATCTAAAACTTCAAGAATCTCCAAACCCAAATCAGATTTTTTTGATATTTTTTTTCTATATATATATATTAAAAATTAGATTTAGTCTAATTTTTATCTTTAAAAAAATAAAAAAAAATTTAGAAAAAGAACTCTTTCTTCTTCAAGATTGCATGCAAGAAAGAAGACCCTTCTTCTTCCTTGATCTTTCTCTCCTTGGGAAGAACTTTTCTTCTCCAATTTGCTACTGTATAACCAGTAGAGAAGTCTCTTTTTGATATCAAAAAATCAGCAAGAAAAGATAAAAAAAACATACCAAGAAGAAAAGGAAAAAATGGATGTTGCGAGAGGGATCTTGGGGCATCCAACTCTTGGACGCCCCCTCATTGTTTTGGGTGACAAAAAAAGAAGGGGAGACACCCTTCTTTCTCACGAAAGAAATAAAGAGGTGCGACATCTCTTGGGGCATGGGGTTTCATGACATAAAGAGAGGTGGGGCGCAGAGATCTTATATCACATGGGGTGGTTACAAGTTGGTTAAGTCTTATTTCAAATAGGACTCAAGATCTTTTTCAACTTCTAACTAATTTTTGAACCCAATTCTAACCAATTTAGAAATTAGTTATAACAAACTAACTAATTGGATCTTAACCCAATTATGAATCCAATTAGGCTCCAATCCAATTGAAAATTAGTTAGATTAAAAACCTCATTGATCCAGGGATGGAGATCTTGATGGATTCAGGAAAGTAATTTGATAATAGGACTTAATCCAATCAAGTCTATTATTAAATGATATTTGATTAAATCAAAACTATTATCCAATAGGATTAGATCCAATCCAAACCTATATAAAAATAATTTTATATTTATGCATTCCTAAGATCAATTGGAATAAGCTCTGTTATTCAATAGGACTGCATCTAATTAATCCAAAGCTAATCTAATTGAATCTAATTCAACTAGATCTAATCCAATCTCTATTGCTTAATCAAATTGAGTCAATTAATAATCATATTATTAATTAATTATTTTTCTAATTTATTAACCATTAGTAAATAATTTATTACAACCTTTGCATAAGATTAATCACCAATCAAATTGATAATTAAACCCTTCAATGATTCATAATCATCAATCAGCCATTTGATCAGATAGGTACTTCTATGTGTGTGACCCTATAGGTTCGAACCTAAGTCGGTAGTATAAGAATAATTTTTGTACTAATCAATGTAACCATCTAGCAATAGGATCCAATATCCGATTAGGCGAATGTATGCTTAGCAATACTCTAGAACCTATATGGATATAGTTACCGTATAATTCATCCTTTTGACACTTGATGCTCAAGATGATTTTGGGTTAAACTGTCAACTCAAAAAAGTGATCCAATTATGTCTCAACCTCAAAGATCTTGTGACTCCTCACTAGGACTACTTTGATCAAAATTTTGCTGAATTGAAATACAATGATGCATCATCTCTAATTTTACTTGGAGCGGTCAATCCCATCTTGACTCGCACTCAGACTTCACAAGTACTTGACTGTACCCAAAAATCTTCCATCATCGAATTAAAAATTCGGATAGTCCAGCATCAAGGCACAGTGAGTTGCTTGTAAGTCATCGAGACAGTCTCAGGTTCGAGGGATACATATACCCATATTCCATTAGAGCAATTCTTGACAGCAGAGTACTCCAAAAGTGATCACGCTCAGTGAAATGTACTCCTACATATCACCTGTATGCCATACCCGTGTCACCACACATTTTGATTAAGAAGACAACCAACTAATATGGTATACAATGACCTATACTTGATACAATTATCGTCCTTGTGATAATTATATCATTTGATTACGAACAGAATTTAAGAATCATATGATAAATCCTTTTTTAGCATTTTGAAAGTAGTTCTAAGGACTTTATCATAATATATGAGTTCTATTTTAGAAAATATATTCCTTATGATGAATTTTCCAGATTACATTTATCATTTTATAATTCATATACTTGTCTGGAACACAATCATTTGCAACCTAGATGATTGACTTTGGGATATATTTTTCAATAACTCCCACTTGGACTAAAGTCAATCAGATCAGTGTCAAATACCCATCTTCTATTTTAGACCATCGAACTCATTAGATCCGATTGTTCTAGTCAATGGGTCAGTCAAGTTCTCCTTTCAGTCGATCTTCTTAAGGTCGATTTTATTTCAATCTTATCGAACAAGTTGATTATAATGCAGAAAATATTTGATTCACAGATGGAACATCAATTTTTCAGCTTGAGCTATGGCTCCAGTACTATTGTCAATACAGAAAGACTGGACCATCAATAGAGGGTGCCACTCTATGCTTGCTGATGAATTTTTATGACCAAACAACTTCTTTACTAGCATCAAATGCTGCAAAGAACTCCATATCGCAAATAAAATTGGCTATTATTGGATTTCGAGGTTTGAAGCATGCATATGTATTTCAAAACTTAATTTTTTAAATACCACAGTGGAGAATAAAATTAAAAAAATTTTAATCTAAATTTTGCATGCATAAAAATATAAAACCATATAGATCTATTTCATATGCTGAAATTAATATATGCTAAAATTTAGATTGTAATCAAATCATGTACCTGTTTTACAATCTCTTTCTTCAAATCTGGATCTGAAAGAGATGGGACTCTCTGTTAGCTGCATAATTGTTCAGCTTCTATGAGTATCAACTCAGGATCAGCCTGGAACAGCCCTCTATAATCTAAATTTTGAATATCCAAAATTCAACCTGCTGAATCTGAACGAAGCCTAGATCGTGATCAACACTTGATATTTTTCTTTGATCTTCTTCTTCTCCTCTTCTCTAGAGTTTCTCCTTACTATGTGCTACTACCAGATGCTAGAAACTAGCAAAAAAGAAGCACCCAAAATCTTTTGGGCATGGAACACCTTGGGATGTGCATCCCAAGGGAAGGGCATGTAGAACGCCCAAGAGAAGAGAAAAGGGGAGGAAGAGAGGGGTGGGGAGAGCCTTTGGATGTGAGGGACTGCTGGTTTGAATGCTATAGAGACCTTAGGGGAGGTCCCTTTAAATAAGCATAAGGATTGAATCCTATTCAATCTCATAATATAAGTCCTACTTGCATTAGGATTCTTATTAACTTAAGTTATCCAACTTACATTAGGAAGCCCATTAGGCACCAATTATTGGAGCCCTTGCACCCATAATTAGGCATCCTCTTTTGCACCTAAGAGACACCCCATATGAAAATCAAAGGCCTTCTAATCAATGGACACATCCAAATTGATCAAATCAAGGTGGTGCCCCATAATAACTATCAAGGAGATTTATAAGGGACTTGTATCCTTAATTTATGTGATCCATAACCTTAGACACCCAATAATTAGAGTCTCATAAATCTTATTCATGTAAGTAATCAGTAGATAATTAAGTTAGAATTAACTTATCAAATAAGTAATCTCAATAAAAAGAGAAATTGGGTCCAACCATGTGTTAGCATGGTTACCATAAACCCAATTGACGCTTCATAAGCTTAATTACTTATTCCAGACCGAATTCCTTTATTGTGTGACATCATAGGTTCAATTCTATCTGGTAGTGAGATATACAATGATCTCTATCATCGTATCATTAAAACTTTTTTCAATGGGTCAGAATAATTTTACTCTAACTCAATAAGGATTGTCGATCCAGAACAATCCTAATGAGCTCTTACAATCCACTAGTGACACCTAACAGTATATAGTGGCAACCCAATAGAACTGAAATGAACCTCTAGGTATAGTTAACAAGTGATTCAGTCCCTCTATCATGAGTCCGATTAGATGACAGGTCATAGATAAATCGTCGAACCTCAACATTGGTCATATAATAGATTCAATCAGTTTAAGTCCATATGTGATTCTATGAAAATTTTTTTCTATCAATCACACTGCTATAGCCATAGACTTAAGGGCTCAGTCTCTTAAATCTCATAGGACTACTCTCTTCTGCTAGGATCGATAGATCCATCTTGATGCACATCCACTCCTACAGTGGACCAACTGTCGTCAACATCCACTATAAGAGCTCTTTGAGATCCATGTTGATGTATCAGTCAAACTCCAGTAGCCTCACTGCGAGTAGTAGTATCATCTTAAGTCAAAAAACTAGCTATACAACTGCAGCATCGAGAAAGTCACTAACGAGTGAACAGACGTCCATATGACTTCTCGTGTTGGTCACGCTCAGTGCTAGTTATTCTTTAACAACCACCTGCACTCTCGCTCCAGTGTCTCTATACCGCAGACTCGAAATCCATCTGTCCAAAGGAAGTAATCCATACACTGATCTATTTGGATCAATCACTATCTCCATGATGATCCTATGATCAAGAGTAATTTAGGAATCAACCATCAATGACATATGCCTTAAATTCTCAACTCTTTGAGAATATGTGTCATCATCTTGTTAATCCCTTGGATGATTCATAGACACAGACATAAATGGTAATAAAACTACCCAATAAGTACAAAATCATGTCTTAGATATATGAAATGTGTCAGCCAAAATTGACTTCTAGGATATACATCCAACAATCTTCCACTTGCACTAAAGCCAATCTGCCATGTACCAAGCCCTATCTTCATAAAGTAGGCTATAGTCTTAGGCTAGCCAAGTGACTTACTAGTGGGTCATCCACATCATATGTGAAGTTTGCTCTCTGCACCTTTATATATTTCTACTCGAGGTAGTCGCGTGTTCTGCTGTTCTATGTGCTTGGATATTTGGTGAGACCTAGGCTCCTTAGCAAGGGCTATGGTGCCATTGTCTTTGTAGTATAGTGTCACGACATCTGATGGTATGACAACTAATTCTGCAACTAATATTACAGCTAGAATGCATCCTACACATCTACAGTGTACTCAGCTTCTATTGATCGATTATTTGAAATCTTTCTAAAATATCGATATAGGAACACATCCATGATGTAGACATTCTACCATCAACATCAGACATAAAGTATGAATTGGTAAATCCTTCCACTCCTAGCTTTGATTCTTCTTCGAATATGTCCTCAGTTCTTCTTAAGAGCTTAAAGATATTTTCACAGCAATCCAGCGCTCACAGTCTGGATACAACTGATATCTACTTATGATAATCATGGTATAATCAATTTGAGTACTTTATGGCATACGACTATGCCCGAGAGGATAGCAGACCCTTCTCTGAGATTTCTATGCAGAACACTTTTAACATTCGATCTATGTACTTTATCTGTGAAAATACAAGTATCCAATTGTATCTATCTCTATAGATCTTTAGGATGCTCACTTTATGTCTTTCGTGGAAAAATCTATATTTAATCATATTTTAACCGATGTCAGTATTGGACACTCCTACTGATTCTTTTGAAATTCATAATTCCTCATATCTGATCAAATAATTTGATCATATCATTGAAATGAATATTTCAATTATAAGGGCATTTTGGTCTTTGTGATCACCTATCATAAGAAGTGAAATTCATAGGCTATTCTATATAAAAATCTTCAAAAGATCTCTACTCAAGAAAGCTATTTCACATCTTTTCTTGGAGTTAATGTCTCACATTGTTGCTTCATGAATTGATTTTGATGATTACAATACATTTGAGGGGTTAATAATGATTTTGACTTAGAAAAAGATTTATTGTATTTCAGGAGCAAAATCGTAATTTTATCAAGTTCTGATTCGAAAATCTCAAGAGCAAGAACAGAAGATTTATGATCTATTGGAGGTAATTTCATACTTTTTGGATGGATATGTTGAGAAAATTCAAGTTTAAAGAATTAGGTCGACCCTATGAGTCGACTCCTGTCAAAAGGGACTGAACGGCATGCTATTTTTGGCTGGCACATCTAAAGGGGTCGACCCTATGAGTCGATCTCTGTTGCTGTGCAGGCCAAAGATACAGAATAGTGATTTTCTGTTATGTGCCACAGAGGTCGATCCTATGAGTCGACCCCTGTGCAGAGGTCGACTCCATGAGTCGACCCCCTGTGACGGAAACTTTCATAATGGTTAGTTTTCAGTTCTTTTTGATAGTATTTAATGCTCTTTTAATAATCTCCAACGGATCTATTTCAGTTTAGATTTATCTTTACCATCTATTGAAGCTATAAAGGCACTTAAAGGAGGAAAAAAGAAGCAAGATTGGTGAAATTCAAGCATTCATTTCAGCCCTAAGTAAAAAGACCTCTTCAAGCAAAAGAAGCTTTCAATTCAAGTTCACCAACCTCTCAAGAGCTCATTCAAGTTTTCAACCACCTTGAGAAAAATCACAAAAGCTTCCTTCTTTATTGTGTAAAGTGTATTTAAAGTTTTATTTGCTCATTAAAAGAGCTAAATTTGTATTTTCATGTGATTAACTCACATACTCTGTTTTGTCTTGATCTTTAGTTTTGGAAGGGTTTTAAAACTTGAAAAGGTTGGTCCGAATCTTGAATCAGATTATATTGGGTTGGCTTGTACCCAAGAAACAAGTGTTCTAGCTTGAGATAGCTAGAGTCGGAGGTATCGATATTGTATTCTTGATTGAATACGGTTTAGTGGATTTGAATTCTTAAGTAGGAGTTTGGGAGTGGATGTAGGTGTAAGGTTAGCATCGAACTACTATAAATCTTGTTTATTTGTGTTATGCTTACTTACTCTCTTTCTAAATTTCTTTAGCTTCTTGCATTCTTGCATCTAATTCTACACCTTGCTAAAATTACTCTTTACATATATCCTGCTCATTGTTATTTAATCCTCGTAGTTCTAAATTAACTTTAAAATTTTAGAAACCAAATTCACCCTCTCCTTTTGGGTTGCATAGCTAGACAATAAGTGGTATCAGAGCTCGGTGCTCTAGTCTTTTTTTGATTTAACCATCAAAGAGTTAAAGATCTATGGCAACTCAAGTTGGTGCTTCACTAGCCGAGGGCAGTCCATAAATCAACCTTCACTTTTCAATGGGTCAAACTATACCTATTGAAAAGCTCGGATGAAAATCTTTATTCAAACACTTGACTATGATATATGGAGTATCATAGTTAATGACCACACACACCCACTAAGATAATTGATGGTGTAGAATTAACCAAATTCGAAAGAGAATGGGATGAGATTGACAAGAAAATGGCTCAATTCAATGTCAAAGTCATGAATATTTTATATTGTGCTTTAGATGCTAATAAATTTAATCATATTTCAACATGCATGTCGGCTAAGAAAATATGAGATAGATTAGAAGTAACGCATGAAGGCACTAATCAAGTTAAAGAATCAAAAATTAACATGCTTGTGCACAAATATGAACTCTTTAAAATGGAGTATGATGAATCAATAACTGAAATATTTACTCATTTTACGGATATTATTAATGGTCTAAAATATCTTGGTAAGTCTTATTCTAACAGTAATCTTGTGAGAAAGATTCTCAGGTCTTTACCAAGGACTTGAAAGACCAAAGTGACCGCAATCCAAGAAGCCAAAGATCTGAATGTTTTATCCTTGGAGGAGCTTCTAGGATCACTAATGTCACACGAGCTAAGCATGAAATAATATCAAGAAGAAGATGTCAAGAAGAAGAGGACAATCGCCCTCAAGTCTACTACTCAACTCGATGAGAAATTCAAAGAAATAGAAAATGAAGAGCAAGATGAAGAAATGGCCCTCATCACTAGAAAGTTTAAAAGATTTAAAAAAAAAAGAAAACAAGAAATGAGAAGAGGCCACCTACAAAAGGAGAGCATAGCAAGGAGAAAGATAAGAAGCAACCTCTTATTTGTTATGAATGTAAGAAGCTGGAGCACTTTAGATCTGAATGTCCATAACTTAAGAAGGGCCCCAAGAAGTACAAGAAAAAGGCTATGGTGGCTACATGGAGTGATAGTGATGAGTCAAGCTCCGAAAAAGAAGAGTCTCATGAATAAGTCAACTTATGCCTTATGGTACATAAAAATGAGGTAAATACTGAAACTCCTAATGACTTTACTTTTGAAGAACTTCAAGAAGTATTTTATGATCTAGTTAATGATTTAAAGAAGTTAGGGTAAATAACAAAGAATTAAATCAAAGAATCAATCTTTACTAAAAGAAAATGAGATTATTTCAAATGAAAAATCTATCTTGATACAAAAAAATTGAAACTTAAAAAATAAAATTACTAAGTTAAAATCTATAGTAGAAAAGTTTACTCTAAGTTCAAATAAACTTCAAATGATACTTGATAATCAAAAGGCCGTTTATGATAAAGCCGGTCTTGGCTACAACCCTTTAAAGAAATAAAATTTTCTAAAAAATATCTATGTGAACTCATCAAGCAATAAATTTTTAAATATTACTTGCTTTAAATATGGTAAAGAAAGATACAAATCCTATACATATTTCTCTAGCAAATCTAAAAATTCTAATGTGAAAAAAATATAGGTTCGAAAAGGAATCATTGTGACTAACCAAAAAGGACTCAAAAAAACTTGGGTACCTGAAGTGAAAACTTGATTTTTGCATGCAGATGTATCTTGCATCGCAAGAAACAAATTAAAAATGGTATCTTGATAGTGGATGCTCAAGACACATGACCGATGATGAATCTCAATTTGTCACACTTGATGCAAAAGATGAAGGGATGGTCACCTTTGGAGACAATAGCAAGGGAAAGATCATCAGTATAGGTAACATTGGTATCACTCCCTCTAAGTATATTAAAATATTTTATTAGTAGATGGTTTGAAACATAATCTATTAAGCATTAGTCAATTTTATGATAAAGGGTACAAAGTTATTTTTGAATCTTCATTATGCATAGTAACTAGTCCCAATGATGAAGATATTAAATTTGTTCGGTATAGACATGGTAATATTTATGGTAGATTTGAATGATCTTTCCAAGATAAACATGCAATGTCTAGTAGCTTTGAATACCAAAATTAATGAAACTAGTTGGCTTTGGCATCGTAGGCTTGCACATATTAGCATGCATTCACTTTCAAAATTTATTAAAAAAGAATTGGTTACCGGTTTACCTAAATTAAATTTTGAAAAAGATAGAATTTATGATACATGCCAACTGGATAAACAAACAAAAGTCTCATTCAAATCTAAAAATATTGTTTCAACTTCTAGGCCATTAGAATTATTGCATATAGATTTATTTGGACCCACTAAAACTATTAGTTTAGATGAAAAATGTTATGACTTTATAATTATTGATGATTTCTCTTATTTTATATGGATTTTCTTTCTGACATATAAGAATGAAATATTTCATGTGTTCTCAAAATTTTATCGAAGAGTTACTAATAAAAAAAATTTTTTAATTCAAAATATTCGAAGTGATCATGGAACCGAATTTGAAAATCAAGATTTTAAAAAGTTTTGTGATGAAAAAGGTATTGACCATAACTTTTTAGCACCTAGGACACCTTAACAAAATAGGATAGTAGAAAGAAAAAATAGAACTTTTGAAAAAATGGCCTATACCATGCTATGTGAAAGCAACCTCCCAAGATACTTTTGGATGGAAGCAATTAATGCGGTATGCTATATTTTAAACCATACTTTAATTAGACCAATTCTAAAGAAAACACCCTATAAGCTTTGAAAATGAAGAAAACCAAACATTGTACTTTTTCATATTTTTGATTGTCGATGTTTTGTTTTGAACAATGGTAAAGAAAGATTAAAAAAATTTGATGCAAAATCCGATGAAGCTATTTTTTTTGGTTACTCCTCTTCTGATAAAGCTTTTAGAGTTTTCAACAAAAGAACTTTAGTAGTAGAGGAGTCAATACATATTATTTTTGATGAGACTAATGATCTTCCTTCAAGAAAAAATGAAGGTATCGATGATGCAGGTCCTCTTATAGAAGGAATGAAGGAGCTCACCCTAAAAGACTGAACAATTCAAAATGAAGAAAAACATGAAAACAAACAAGATGATGAAGGTAAAGAACAACAAGAATAACCTCAAGGTACAAATGATCTACCCAAAGAATGGAGGTATAATCACAATCACCCTAAAGAACTAATCATTGGTGATTCTACACATGGAGTAAGAACTCGTTCTTCACTTAGAGATGCATACAATTATTTTATATTTATTTCTTATTTTGAACCTAAAATCATAGATGAAGCTGAAAAAAACTATAATTGGATCAATGCATTGCAAGAAGAACTTAATCAATTTGAAAGAAATAATGTATGGACTTTAGTATCGAGACCTATAAATTATCCATTAATTGGCACAAAATGGGTATATAAGAATAAATTGGATGAACATGAAAATATAATTAGGAATAAAGCAAGATTGATTGTAAAGGGTTATAATCAAGAAGAGGAAATTGATTTTGATGAGACCTTTGCACCTGTTGCTAGATTAGAAGCAATTAGACTTTTACTTGCATATGCATGCTTTATGAATTTTAAGTTATTTCAAATGGATGTCAAAAGTATTTTTCTAAATGATTATATTGCTGAAGAAATTTTTGTAAAACAACCCCCCAATTTTGAAAATCATACTTTTTCTGATCATATTTTTAAATTAAACAAAGCTCTATATGGTTTAAAGCAAGCACCTAAGGCTTAGTATGAAAGGTTAAGTAAATTCTTGCTTAACAATGATTTTTCAAGAGAAAATATAGATACAACCCTTTTCATTAAAAGAAATCATGATGATATCTTAGTTATACAAATATACATTGATGACATTATATTTGGATCTACTAATGAAATTTTTTGTCAAGATTTTGCTAAGCTCATGCAGGGGGAGTTCAAGATGAGCATGATGGGAGAATTTACATTCTTCTTCGAACTCCAAATCAAACAAACAAAAGAAGATATCTCCATCATCCAAAGCAAGTACATAAGAGAACTACTCAAAAGATTTGAAATGGAGAGCTCCAAAGTAATTGGTACACCCATGAGCTCATCATGTAAGCTTGACAAGGATGAAGGAGCTAAAAATGTAGACTCAAAACTTTATAGAGGTATGATTGGTTCTTTATTGTATTTAACTGCTAGTAGACCAGATATTATATTTAGTATTTGTTTATGTGTATGCTTTCAAATCCAAAAGAATCACACTTAAATATAGTTAAAAGAATTCTTAAATATTTAAAAGGTACATAAACTCTAGGATTATGGTATTCTAAAGACTCATCAATTGACTTAATAGGATATTCAGATGTCGATTTTGCTGGATGTAAATTAGATAGAAAAAGTACTAGTGAAACTTATCAATTTCTTAGAGTTAACTTAATCTCTTAGTTTAGCAAGAAATAAAATTCGATGGCATTGTCTACGGTCGAAGCCGAATACATTGCAGCCGGAAGTTGCTGTGCTCAAATCCTGTGGATTAAGCAACAACTTGAGAACTTTGGCATCAAACTCAATGAAACTCCCATAAGATATGATAACACTAGTGCTATTAATCTAACTAAAAATCTAATTCAGCACTCTAGATCAAAGCATATTGAAATTAGGCATCATTTCATAAGAGAACATGTCCAAAACAAAGATATAATTCTTGATTATGTATGTACTGAACAATAATTGACTGATATTTTTACCAAGGCCTTAAGTGAAGATAGATCTTATGAAATTAGGAGAGAATTAAGAATCCTTGATCCTTCAGTTTGAGTATCTTTCTAATTCCAAGTTTAATTTGCCAAAACTTCATTGAACCAATTTATTTTTGAGCTAATTTCACACCTCTCTTTTCTTAAAAGCTCAAAACTATCCTTCATTTGATCAATCTCTTAAATGGACACCCTTCTCTCAAGTTACAAGCTTTTTCAAAATTTTTCCATCATCTTTTTTAAATTTTTCTTACCATGAGTCGACCTCCAGGGTCGACCCTAGGCTAAACTTATAATTTTTTATTAAAACCCATCGGGCTCTGTTTTAGTGGAATTTCATCGATTGCAAAGAGCTGACCCCTTTGCCGTTCGTCTTCTCCATTCCATCGAACAAGATCACCTCCCTCTTCACTCTCATCTCAAAATCTCTCTTCCCATCAGATTTTTTTCTTTAAATCGCCCCTTTAGGATTTAAATCTTTTCTCTTTCTTCTTTGTTTGGACAGTTCAAGCTTACCCTAGCTTCAAATTCTTTTCTCCAAATCGATGGTCTATCTCCTCAAAATCTTTGCTTTTCCTCTAAAAATCTCTTCCACTCTACCACTCATCAACTCTCCTAAGCTATTTGCAAGTCTCTTCTATCCAAAATGGCTCCCAAATCAAAGCTACTGCAGAGAAGAAAATCTATTTGAGGATTAGAGGAAGATGTGCGCAGAAAAAGAATGGCTGCCGAGCCCTCTTCTGCTCCAACTCCAGTTTCAAGTCCTGCTCCAGCTTCTTCACAGTCTCCACTCAGTCCAAGCAAGGACCTCTCTCCAATCGAAAAGTGGAACCCAGAAAGAATATAGATTTCAAGTTTTTTAAAAAAGAAGAGTTCTCTATTGGATCAAAGATCAAAAATCAAGGATGAAAGTTTTACTGTTTATTAAAGAAAAATACTTATGTTGATTTGGTCAGAGAATTCTACTTAAATTTGAGTTACTGCAATGGAATAGTAAAATCTTTGGTGAAAGGGGTTAACATAGTTCTTGATCCATTGCATTTAGGACAAATCTTACACTTGCCTTGTGAAGGCTATACTCATATGAAACTCTCAATCAAAGAAGAAGGATTAAGTACTATTTTAGGGAGAATATTTACTGAAAACTTGAATAAATTAGAAGCAAAATTTTTTTCTATTGAGATGAGGCTTTTATATCACATGGTAACCAAACTGTTTGTCCCTAGGAGTGGCAGACATGACCTCTTATCTGGTAGGGATATTTGCATCATGTACCATGTGATCACCAAAACCCCCTTGAATCTTCCTGCTTTGATGTTTGAGACCATGAGGGAGATCCTGAACAACTCTAAGGCTCACTTGCCTTATGGTATGGCACTCACCCTGATCTTTAGGAGGTTCAAAGTCTGTTTTGATGGAGAGGCAGTCACCAAATTGTCACACTTTGATACCATCAACCGCCACACACTGCACCGCATGGATTTCTCAAAGACTAATGGTGGTTGGTCGAAGAGTGTTGAGGAGAGAGCAGAGGAGGAGGGACTGTCTTCACCTCCTCATGATCACAGAGCATCTCCTGATATTCAATTCATATATGATCACGAGGCTGGTCCCTTAGAGTCAGTGAGGAGGCATGCTTCAGTTCCACAGTCAGAGAGCATGGTACATCCTTCAGAGTTCAGACTTATAGATGATCAGATTGAGTTGATGTCCTAGCATGTTGCCTCCATTTTATCTCAATAGTTTGCCATCTCAGTCTTTGCTCAGAGGTTGACATCTCAGGCTGACTCAGATCAGACTTTGATCTCTCATACCTCTACTATTTTTCAAATGCTCACAGCTCAGTCCGTACGACTTGAGGAGCTTGAGGGATGTGTTCTGAGACTGACGGATAGAGTTCTAGATTTGCAGAGGTAGGTATTAGCCTTAGCCCATCCCCAACCGTATGAGGACATCATAGAGGACTCCCACCTGTCTGCAGAGGTGGCTAGACTTTGAGTTTTGAAAGGTGGATTTGATTTTTTGAGGAGAGAGATCAGGGGCTCCAGTGAGACTGTCTCTACTCAGATTGGTGCTTTGATGCAGTCCATGACGAGAGCTGTAGAACAATTGAAACCATCAGACTCTCTCCTAGCACAGTCCATAGCTTCCCAAGCTCCAGGATCTTCTCGCCCTTCTGCTCGTGCCGGTACTTCTACCCGTGTTTGAGGCAGATGAGATCGAGGACGTGCCCGTGGCCTTGATCCTGAGACTCCTCATCATATCTCTGACTCTTCTGATACCTCTAGCCATGACATCTATTAGATCTAGCATAGTTAGCATTTTATGTCTAGGATCTTACTTATGGCCTTTGTATGTGTTGGCTGATTGGCTCATGGATAGTTGTATTTTTTTGTTATCCATGACTTTTGTATGGCATATGTACTTTGACTTGACTCGTATATAATGTGACACTTATGTCACATTTTGGATATATATATATATATATATATATATATGCTTTTAACTTCTATGAATATCCTTGGATTGATTTTTATGAATGGCATTAATTGAAATATCTTAATTATGTAATATGAAAAATACCTCATATATGTGATAATGAAATATTATGAATGGCATAAATTGAAGTGTCTTAATTATATGATATGAAAAATACCTCATATATGTGTTATGAAATATTATGAATAGCAATATCCTCTAAATGAGTAAATTGAAATATCCTTTATGATTGCTATAGTAAGGGGGAGTCTCTTTCATTTTTTTTCTTTAAAAAATGAGAGTAATGATCTTAATTGATGTTATCAAAAAAGAAAAGTAGAGGAATAAAATCGAGTAATAAATAAAATTATCTAAAATCAAGCCATAAGCAAAATTGTCAAAGCAAATTTATCAAAAAAAAAAAATCTTATAAACTATCTTAACACTAATCTTCAAACTACTCATGATATATTTTATTCAAATAATTGACTATAATATTTAAGTGATGCATCTTCATAAATTTAAAATTCTTTTTTAATACTTTATATATGTTATGTTTTGCTTTTGCTCAA
Organism: Elaeis guineensis; assembly: GCF_000442705.2. Lineage (NCBI taxonomy): Eukaryota > Viridiplantae > Streptophyta > Magnoliopsida > Arecales > Arecaceae > Elaeis > Elaeis guineensis. The sequence goes on along the minus strand of NC_026001.2, from coordinate 87,170,876 downwards.
GTATTTTGTCATCATCAAAAAAGAAGAGATTATTGCTCCATGAATTGATTTTGATGATTACAATACATTTGAGGGGTTACTAATGATTTTGGCTTGGAAAAAGATTTATTTTATTTCAGGGGTAAAATTATAATTTTATCAAGTTCTGATTCGAAAGTCTCAAGAGCAAAAATAGAAGATTTGTGATCTATTGGAGGTAATTCCATACTTTTTGGATGGATATGTTGAGAAAAATTTAAGTTTAAAGAATTGGATCGATCCTATGAGTCGACTCCTGTCAAAAGAGACTGAACGACATACTATTTTTGACTGACACACCCAAAGGGGTCGATCCTATGAGTCGACCTCTGTTGCTGTACAGGCCAAAGATACAGAATAGTGATTTTATGTTCTGTGCCACAGAGGCCGACCCCATGAGTCGACCCCTGTGCAGAGGTCGACTCATGGTCGATCCTATGAGTCGATCTCTATTGCTGTACAGGCTAAAGATACAGAATAGTGATTTTTTGTTCTGTGCCACAGAGGCCGATCCCATGAGTCGACCCCTGTGCAGAGGTCGACTCATGTGTGCAGAGGTCGACCCGATGACGAAAACTTTCGTAACGGTTAGTTTTCAGTTCTTTTTGACAGCATTTAATGCTCTTTTAATGATCTCCAATAGCTCTTTTTCAGTCCAGATTTATCTCTACCATCTATTGAAGCTATAAAGGTACTTAAAGAGGAAAAAAGAAGCAAGATTGGAGAGATTCAAGCATTCATTTCAGTCCTAAGCAAAAAGACCTCTTTAAGCAAAAGAAGCTTTCAATTCAAGTTCACCAACTCATCAAGAGCTCATTCAAGTCTTCAACCACCTTGAGAAAAATCACAAAAGCTTCCTTCTTATTGTGTAAAGTGTATTTAAAATTTTATTTTCTCATTAAAGAGCTAAATTTGTATTTTCATGTGATTAACTCACATACTCTGTTTTGTCTTGATCTTTAGTTTTGAAAGGGTTTCAAAACTTGAAAAGATTGATCCGAATCTTGAATCGGATTGTATTGGATTGGTTTGTACCCGAAAAATAAGTGTTCTAGCTTGAGATAGCTAGAGTCGGAGGTACCGACATTGTATTCTTGATTGAATACAGTTTAGTGGATTTAAATTCTCAAGTAAGAGCTTGGGAAGTGGATGTAGGTGCAAGGTTGGCACCGAACCACTATAAATCTTGTTGGTTTGTATTGTGCTTACTTGCTCTCTTTCTAAATTTTCTTACCTTCTTGCATTCTTGCATCTAATTTCTACACCTTACTAAAATCACTCTCTATATATATTCTGCTCATTGTTATTTAATCCTCATAGTTCTAAATTAATTTTAAAATTTTAGAAACCCAATTCAACCCCTTCTCTTAGATTGCATAGCTGGGTAACACACATCGCTTCATTGTAGGTTCTCTATGTGTCCTATCTTTCATGAGAAATAATTTTCTCTACATCCTTTGTTAAGCATACTCAAGTACCTTTCAAGAGGATTGAAGATCCTACTATGTGTATGAGGTGGAGGAGGAATGCACGTTATTGGCTCATGATTAATATTTTCTTAAGGTCCCAAGGCTCCCTGCTCTTCAGAGATACTCTTTTAGAGCTTAACTTTCCTCCCACTACTTCATCTTGATTAAACAGTTTTTCAAGAAGATAGCATTGAGTCACAATCACATTGTAATCCCATCAGAAAGTAATATCCCAAACTCTTTTAGGAAGAGCTTTATAGACCTATCCTCTAACATATCCACCTGCTGTCCTAGACACAGGCTGGACATCTTTGAATCTCAAAATAATCAAGATTCAGTTCTCACCATGTCATATCTTATATGGTATGGTAGGAACAGGTTTAGAGAGAACCCAATTTCATAGAAATAAAGCATGTCCCTAAAAAAATATAAATAAATCAGTGAATTTCATTATAGACTAGATTATATCTCATATAGTTCCATGACTCTTCTTATCTCATTAAGCTGAGATTTACTAAGAGAGGTCCAATATGAAACAATGCCATTTTATGAGATAATCAAAAAATTTCTTTCAATGGTATTGCATCCTCGATCCGATCGAAGTATCTTCAAAAATTTTTTGATTTGTTTCTCTACTTACATCTGAATTCTTTGAATCTTTGAAAAATTTCAGATTTGTATCTCATATACAAAGTAGAGATAACTCCTTAGTTAGTATATTACATCAGCTACACACATCAAATGTGTACAAGGATAAGTATCTCAGTGGTTCTTTTTCTTTTATCTCATAAGAGTAGCTTGGTTATATTTTCTCAAAGAAATGATGCACAAACTAGATTTGACTCAACAGTCAATGAGCTCAAGCCCATATTTTTTCAGTTTGTTAATCATTTGTTCTCCAATATGACTTAGCTATAGGTTCTATATATATTTTAAATTTTATCTCAATTTTGGATCTCTCAGATCCAATGACATTCATTGATTGCTCAATTAAATTCACAGATGCATCAACATGCAAATGATAGAGACTGTCTCTAAGAACTAAGTCCAAACGATGATCGCAAAGGATAGATACCCATGGCTGTAACAGCAACTGTTGCCCTATAGCCAATTCAAGGGTTACTTCCTCAGCCCTCTACCTTCTCATTAACTCTACACTAGAGTCTGTAGCTCAACTAAGAGAAGAAAAAATCGTAAGAACAGTATTGAGCAATTTTGACATACCTACTCTAGGTGTGTCTTTATTTTTTTAGGCTCTCCAAGTATTTACCTTTGAACTCTTTCAAGATTTCTTTATTATCAACACTTTGATCAATTCAGATAAAGTGCCATGATGGTCTTTCATATGGTAGTTTACCATAAACTATCCATATAAACTAATCAGGGATCGTAGGATCAAATCCATAAGCAATTCCTTATGCATAGTCATGTCATGCCTTTTAAGCTCTTTAATATCCTCGATCATTATCAAATAACGATCATAGACTAACTGCCTATCATGCATCACATGCACTGTATGACTCTGATCACCTCACAATATTTGTGGATGAATCAACATGTCATTGGCAGTGTACATGTACCATGCATAGCACCTATCTTTATTGTCATTGTCCATCCACTCGTCAAGTATAGCTCATTGACTATGGGTTGGATGGATTGTTAACATTAGAATAATCTATTAGAGAACATTGTTTAATTTTTTAAAATTAAGAATAATTCTTAAATTTGTAAGCCAGTCTATGTACTCGATTTTGGTTAATCGGTTGATATCTAGGATTCAAGTTAGAGAGTTGGAAGCTACCATAATGAACAGCAGAGAGCAAAGATTTTAATTAGGTGTTTATATTTATTTTATAATTTTATTTTAAAAATTTTTAGATGCAAAAAGAGACTCCCACTATTTTATCAGAACTTCTATACTCTTCGGGTGGAGAAATGAAAATCCTAACGTGATAATTGAATTTCTAGTGGGTGCTGTGGTCTCATCAATATCGTGCACCTCACCTAACAGTTATTGATAACACGAATAAATATTGATATGTGGACAACTCTTTATCCAGATGCTTCTCTAAGCATATTGCAGCCACTTGATCTCTAAATCATGTGGGCTCATCTAACAGTTATTATCCGCACTTTTTAGTTAAGTCAGACCCACCGTTCACAAGTAGGTGTAAAGCCATCATTGGATCCCTCATTTAATAGTTATTGGGTCCAACCCCATCTTTACCCCGCAGCAACTCTTTGCTAATAGAGTAGTTGCATGTTTTTGATGTAACTGAACCACTGTGACTAGCCGAGAATAATCAATATCGGTAACACGTCCGCACATCTACAATGATGGAAGATCTTGGACTTAATATTTTATGGAGAGATTTAGATTTAGGTCTCATCTAATTAGTCATCACATGACTGATGTAATTAGCATGGGCTAAATCAAACCACCAAGCAACCATATTTGTGATTCAATCTTTCAAATTGGCCAAGTAAGTAGAGATTGGTGGCGGTCCCCCTGTTGCTTTCTTTGGACATCAATAAATTGATCAGATAAACAAACGAAACCAATTAAATAACTATCTTTCAATTACTTATCTTAAATATCAATTGACAATTGATCAGAATTGGTTAGCTCAAGTGAATCGGACTCAAATCAATAAGCCAAATTAGGTCCTTAGGTTAATCGATTCTACATATAGGACTCAATCGATTTGATCAATAACAATTGCATGATCATTAACTTAATTGATCTAACTCAATTCAATATTTGACTCAGTTTAACCAATTACTTAATTGAATTAGACCTATATGACTCAAATCAAAAATTTTAGATGTAATCCTATTACATATCCTAATTTTTGATTTTTTGATGATCAAAATTCTCATGCACAAACATAAATTTTAGATTCTAAAATTATATTTCAGATCTAAATTTTTTGCATGAAAGTAAGTATTAAAATAAAAAAATAATTTTCAAGTTCTAACATACAAACATATATCATATATATGCATGTAAAATCAGATCTTAAATAAAATTTTAAATCTAAACATGATATCATATATCTCATATACTAATCATAGATCAGATTAAAGTCAAATTTTTGATCTAAATATATAATCATATATTATACATATTAATCAAAATTCAGATCATAAAAAAATTCAGATTTCATGCATGAATCTTTTTCATATGAACTAGAACTCTTTCTAGATCAATTTTCAGATCTATGCATGCATTAACATATCAACTATATATTCTAGAATTAAATCTAAAATTAAATTTCAGATTTGAAGATCTATCCATACATCTCATGTATTAAGAAAAAATTAATTTTGAAATTTTTTCAAAAATATGTATATTAAAATTCAGCATATGAAAACCCGTGCCTCTGATACCACTATTGGATTTTGGGGTTTGAAGCATGCATATGTATTTCAAAACTTAATTTTTCAAACATACAGTGGAGAATAAGATTAAAATAATTTTAATCTAAATTTTGTATACATAAAAATATAAAATCACATGCATCTATTTCACATGCTGAAATTGATATATACTGAAATTTAGATTGTAATCAAATCACATACCTGCTTCGCAATCTCTTTCTTCAAATTTGGATCTGAAAGAGACGAGGCTCTCTGTTAGCCATACAAGTATCTGATCTCTACGAGTATCCACTCGGGATCAGTTTGGAACAGTCCTTTATAATCTGAATTTTGAATCTCCAAAATTCAGCCTGCTGAATCTGAATGAAGTCTGGATCACGATCACTATTTGATCTTTCTCCTTGATCTTCTTCTTCTTTCTTCTTTAGAGTTTCTCCTTGCCATGTGCTACTACCAGATGCTAGAAACCAGTAAAAAAGAAGCACTCAAACTCCTTTAGGGATGGAATACCTTGGGACGCGTGTCCCAAGGGAAGGGCCTGTAGAACACTCAAGAGAAAAGAAAAGGGAGAAAGAGAGGGCATGGGGAGACCTTTGAGTATGAGGGACTGCTGGTTTGGATGCTCTAGGAACTTAGGGGAGGTTTCTTTAAATAGATATAAGGATTGAATCCTATTCAATCTCATAATACAAGTCCTACTTGCATTAGATTTCTATTAACTTAAAGTATCCAACTTACATTAGGAAGCCCATTAGGCGCCAACTATTGGAGCTCTTGCACCTATAATTAGATACCCTCTTTTGTATCCAAGAGACACCCCATATAAAAATCAAAGGCCCTCTAATCAATAGACACGCCCAAATTGATCAAATCAAGGTGGCGTCTCATAATAACTATCAAAGAGATTCATAAGGGACTTGTACCCTTAATTTATGTGATCCATAACCTTAGACACCCAATAATTAGAGTCTCATGAATCTTATTCATGTAGGTAATCAGCAGATAATTAAGTTAGAATTAACTTATTAAATAAGTAATCCCAACAAAAAGAAAAATTGGGTCCAACTATGTGCTAGCATGGTTACCATAAATTCAATGGGTTTCTCTAAATCCAATTGACACTTCATAAGCTCAATTACTTATTCCAAGCCTAATCCCTTTGTTGTGTGACATCATAGGTTCAATTCTATCTGGTAATGAGACATACAATGATCTCTATCATCGTATCATTGAAACTCTTTTCAATGGATCAAAATAATTTCACTCTAACTCAACAAAGATTGTCGATCCAGAACAATTCTAGTGAGCTCTCACAATCCACTAGTGACACCTAGCAGTATGTAGTGACAACTTAGTAGAACTGAAATGAACCTCTAGATGTAGTTAACATGTGATTCAGTCTATCTATCATGAGTTCCGACTAGATGGCAGGTCATGGATAAAACATCAAACCTCAACATCGATCATATGATAGATTCAATCAGCTTAAGTCCATATGTGATTCTATGAAAATTTTTTTCCATCAATCACACTGCTATGGCATAGACTTAAAGACTCAGCTTCTTAAATCTCATGGGACTACTCTTTTCTGCTAGGATCGATAGATCCCATCTTGATACACACCCCACTCCTAAATGGACCAACTATCGTCAACATCCACTACAAGGGCTCCTTGAGACCTATGTTGATGTATCAGTCAAACTCCAGTAGCTTCACTATGAGTAGTAGTGTCATTTCAGATCAAAAGATCAGTCATACAACTGCAGCATCGAGAAAGTCACTAACGAGTGAGCAGATATCCATATGACTTCTGTGTTGGTCACACTCAGTGCTAGTTGTTCTCTAACAACTATCTGAACTCTTGCTCCAGTGTCTCTACACTACAGACTCAAAATTCATCTATCCAAAGGAAGCGATCCGTGCACTGGTCTATCCAGATCAATCACCATCTCCTTGATGATCTTATGATCAGAAGCAATTTAGGAATCAACCATCAATGACATATGTCTCAAATTCTCAACTCTTTGAGAATATGTGTCATCATCTTGTTAATCCTTTGACTGATTCATGGATACATAGACATGAATGATAATATAACTACTCAATAAGTATAAAATCATATCCTAGAGATATGAAATATGTCAGTCAAAATTGACTTCTAGGACATATATCCAACAGCTATTAACTATTGCATGGAATTTTTTTAGTATGTCGCTCATCTTTTTAGGATAAAAACACAATCTGACACAACTTTGTCATTCCCATATGACAAAATTAGAATCAGTATTTCACAGATTTTAAGTCAGATTCTCCGTAAATGAGCCATTGGTCCTTAGTATTTCATAAATATTTAAGGATAGTTCTCATAACCTTCCAAATCTTTATAGAGAACAGAGATGACAACCAAGCTTTTATTCTCTGTAATGTAGGGATGTCATTCTCAGTTAAGTGAATTTCATCCCAACAGCATAAAAAATAATTTTACAGAACTATTAGCTCATTTGTATATATAGGATTCTGCTTCATTCTTAATTAAGCCATATATTCAAAATATATATTCTAACTCTGAGAAGCTTGATTCAATCTGAATGGACTTGAGAATTGCCACAAGAAAACCATCTCGTCATAGTCAACACGATAACTTTGATAAAAATTTTTGACAATCAGACAGAATTAATAGGTCTCCATCTTTTCATCTGCACTCTTATCCATCTAAAATCCACTCACACCTTATGGATCTTACCCCTTTAGGTGAACCAACGAATTCCATACATCATTGATCTTTATGGACTTCATTTCAGATTTAATGGCTCCAAGCCACTTCTCAATATTAGATCCCTGTATTGTATCCGTATGAGAGATCAAATCTTCATCTTGAATCTAGATATCAAAGTATCTATTCAGTTGATACGATACTCTACTGTATCTATTCAAGATGTCTTTACATCAGATTTCGGATTTGATCTAATCAACTCCGATTCTGTTGGTTTGTGTCAGAGTTGGTTCTTCTACCATCAGACTTCACCAAGCTTGCTCTTAACGACATCAATTTTTCATCAAGAAACTTTTTTTCCAAAAAGAATACCTTAAAATCATGAACATCTCATGTCCATCAGAAAGGTAGAAGAAATACCCTTAGATAATATTTATCAGACCAAGATCCAAGCTAATTGATTAGTAAATATTTCACATAAGTTTGACACCCCAAACCTAAGGTAAGTGAGTATCGAATTATCTAAGTTCATATCTCATATGAAGTTTTGGTAATCAATTTACTCGAAATGTTCTCGAGTACTTATCAAGTAGTCTCTAAAATATGACCTCAATCAGACCAGCAAATCCCATAGTGGACTGAACTATGTCTAACAAGATTCAATTCTCTTTTTCAGATATTTTTTTAAATAGTGATGTCTCAGGAGAGATCCATTAAGAAAGAATCTAATTTTTTCTATGATATGTTAAAACTTACTATAAAGGTATTCACTTCATCAGTCAAATCGATGAATTCTAATACTCTTTGTAGTTCATTTTTCTATCTCATTATGGAATCATTTGAATATTTCAATTAATTCAAATTTATACTTCATAAGCAAGACACACCCATACCAAGATAGGTCGTCAGAGATTTTAATGAAGTAGTAAGTCTTCTTCTGGCATTAATGTTCGTGAGTGTAAATACATCAATATGTACCATAACTTAGAACATTGCTGGCTGATTCACCCTTTTCAATAAAAGATGAATAAGTCAACTATACCAAAAATAGACTTCAATGATATTGTCTAATCTAGGATGCTAGTTAGATGTATACTTTATACTAATAGGCTATGGTAATGAGTTTATGTCATTTTCAGTTGTCTACTCATTATTGTAGTATCATTTACAATGATATTACAATAATCATTCTTATTGATACTATCAATAAGATTGGACAAAAGTGACAATCACTTAAAATAACATCTTTAGGGTTGAAAATGTATTCGATGATTCCTAATGTTAAGACTGGAACAGACTTTTATGTCTTGCATTCAGGAGTCTCTTATTATTTTCAAACCTTCTACTATCTTGAAGTCTTTTGCAACTATTTACAAACATGATTTATACTGTCGGTATCCTATACCCCAATAGTAGGATTATCAACAGAGAAATTATAAAAAATTATCATATAACTATCTTGACCAGCAACCATTTGTTAATTTCTCTTTTAAGTCTATTTGGATTAGCTTGAGATTTCTTGATTAATTTGCTCAAAAACTATATTCAACTTCCGATACTGATTATCAAAGTTAGGTCTGATAACGTTGTCACTATCTAACAATGAACAGAACGATAATTTTCTAGCTATTTTTAAAAAAAAATAATTGACTTTTAGTATATGAATTATTTTAAGCCTAAAGACTTGGACTTTAGTCTAAAGGTTCTCCCACTATTTTATACGAATTGGTAGCCTCTATCTCCATTTGAGAAATTACTTTAATTCCTTACGGGTGCTAGAATCCACACAGACTGCATTTAGGCCTGAGTGTGGCTCGATCAATTCTAGTACATCCATGGATAGGTTCATAACCAATTATTTCTCTAAATAATTTCTAGCAATCAGATTTTGCCCCAAGCATCCCTTGAGCAGGCGTGTGGTGCCTCCACTAAAAATTCTGATTAGATCCAACCATTAACATAACAACATCAAGTGTATCCAATAAAACAGATGTCTAGGTCTGAGTGTGGCTCGACCAACCTGAGCATTGATCTAAAGGTACAATATGATGGTCATATAATGAATGATAATTTCAATACGTAATAGACACCAAGCGTGTGGCACCTCCAATGCCTATTTGAGATATTGGACTCATTATCATGCACTTTAATAGGAGGTTATGATCTAGTTATCCTCATAACTAGCTCATTTTATGGATCTAATAATTTAGAAGATTTGGTTAATATATCTTAAAGGATATCAGTCGACCTACAATTCATAATCTTCCCACTGACTTCACCAAGTCATAAGAAGGATTAGTGACTAGTAGGTTCAACCGACATGTCGTAGATCCTCCCACTGACTTTACCAAGTCATGAGAAGGATTAGAGATAAGTCAGTCCAGAGCACCTAAATCAGTCATACTGATTAACCTTAATATCATGGATCAACTCGAATCATCTAACGATCTAATCAGCCTAATGACTCGGGCTCAACCTTTGAGCCTGAATCAAGGTCCATTTTATTTGATCAACGATATGGACTCGATCAACTACAACTATTATTTTTGATCTAGAGTATCCTTGATCTAATCTAAATTAACTATTGGTTAGATTGGATCAACTATTTTTTTTAGTCCATTAAGTCTTTGATTCTAATCTTAGGTCTAAACAATTAAAAAGACCTGATTTGAGCTAACCCATGCCCCATATTTATGCAATGTTATTAGATCTTTAATCATAATTCTAGATTTAAAATATATTTCTTAATTCTTAATTAAGTATAGCATCAATATGGGTTAAGGTTATGAAATAATTTTTTATATAAATATTTTACATTAAATCATAAAATCTTTTAGATCAAATCTAAATTTTTATAATTTTTAATTAAAGTAATTTTGATTAATCAAAATTAGATGTAACTAGTTTCTTCGCAACTTGTATCACATACAACAACACCTAGGATTTTAAGATCTAGAATTTTGTAAGAAAGTAAGTTTTCTCTTTTTGCTTTCTTCTTCATGAGACCTCACAGTGGCACCCCTACATGCCATGAAGAGCACTCTATTGAATGAGAAGAGAGGATCATATAATCCTACTTGCTCTATGATTGGACGACCTGATGATTATCCAATCCGAGTACTTTGCTACTCAGAACATCTAATCTAATTTACATATTATATATGAAAAAATTTAGATCAAATCTAAACTGTATTAGATCTGATTTTACATTAGATCATATCTAAAATCAAATCATAACGCATCTCATACATTGCTAAATCTAGATTTTAACTTTACATACATATATGTTCATGTCATAACGAATCTGGCTATGATACCAATTGAAGATAATTAGTGGTGGGTGATGTGCATGTATTTTTTAAAATTTTACAGTGAAATATATATAGATTAAATAATTTAATCTATAATGCATGTATAGATCAAATCTAAATCACCATACAGGATCTATGATATGAACTAATATGTATGTATGTAATTTGAAATCTAAAATTCAGTAAGTATAAAACATATCTAATCTATATTTAGATCATATTTGAATATTGATTGAATATAAAATTTTATATCTGAGCATAGGTAGCAGATAACCACATCAAAAATCCATGGTAGATGGTTCTTCATGATGCTTGACAGCCGCACACGCATCCGACCTCTACAGATATCCAGATAAAATCTTGGTGCTAATCAATCTCTCTGAAAGTGCTAGCTCGTAAAGACACCATCCATTGACTGATTTGAGAGAGACATGATGGAATTGAAGAATAAAGAGACCCTCTCCTTTTCTTTCTGGATCCATGCATCTGATCTCTACAATAGAGATCAAGAGAAGAACCCTTTCTTCTCAATTTTTCATGCATAATAGAGAACTTTTCCCTCTTCTTTTCACATCCTTAAGAAGAACTTTTTTTCTCTAATTTTTTATGATAAAGATTAGATCTAATCTAATTTTTCTACTGAAAATTATATAAAATTTTGAGATCTAAAAAAATCTAAAAGAGGGATCCAAGAGAAGAATCGTTCTTCTCTCTTCTTCTCCCTTTTTTTTCTTGATCTAGAACTCAAGGAAGCCCCAAATGCCCAATCAGATTTTTTTGATATTTTTTTCTAATTTTTTATGTTAAAAATTAGATCTAATCTAATTTTTATCTTGAAAAAAATTAGAAAAAAAAATTAGAAGAAGAACTCTTTCTTCTTTAAGGCTGCGCACAAGAAAGAAGATCCATCTTCTTCCTTCATCTAAAACTTCAAGAATCCCCAAACCCAAATCAGATTTTTTTTGATATATTTTTTTAAAATTTATATGTTAAAAATTAGATCTAATCTAATTTTTATCTTTAAAAAAATAAAAAAAATCTGAAAAAAAAACTCCTTCTTCTTCGAGGCTGCACACAAGCAAGAAGACCCTTCTTCTTTCTTGATCTTTCTCTCCTTGAGAAGAATTTTTTTTCTCTAATTTTTTTACTGTATAACCAGTAGAGAAGCCTTTTTTTGATGTCCAAAAATCAATAAGAAAAGATCAAGAAAACATACCAAGAAGAGAGAAGAAAGTGGATATTGCGAGAGGGATCTTGGGGCATCCAACTCTTGGATGCCCCCTCCTTGTTTTGGGCGACAAGAAAAGAAGGGGAGACGCCATTCTTTCTCATGGAAGAAATAAGGAGGTGCGGCATCTCTTGGGGCATGGGGTTTCAAGAGGTGGAGCGCAGAGATCTTATATCATATGGGGTGGTTTCAAGTTGGTCAAGTCTTATCCCAAATAGGATTCAAGATCTTTTTCAACTTCTAACTAATTCTTGAACCTAATTCTAATCAATTTAGGAATTAGTTATAACAAACTAACTAATTAGGTCTTAACCCAATTATGAATCCAATTAGGCCCCAATTCAATTGAGAATTAGTTAGATTAAAATTTTCTTTGATCCAGAGATGGAGATCTTGATGGATTCATGGAAGTAATTTGATAATAGGGCTTGATCCAATGAAGCCTATTATTGAATAATATTTGATCAAATCAAAATCTATAATCCAATAGGGTTAGATCCAATATAAATCTATATAAAAATAATTTTATATTTATATATCCCTAAGATAAATTAGAATAAGCCCTGTTATTCAATCGGACTGTGTTCAATTAATCCAAAGCCAATCTAATTGAATCCAATTCAATTAGATCTAATCCAATCCTCATTGCTCAATCAAATTGAGCTAATTAATAATTATATTATTAATTAATTATTTTTTTAATTTACTAATCATTAGTAAATAATTTATTATAACTTTTGCATAAGATTAATCGTTAATCAAATTGATAATTAAATTCTTCAATGATTCATAATCATCGATCAGCCATTTGATCAGATAGATACTTCTATATGTGTGAACCCATAGATTCGAATCTAAGTCAAAAGTATAAGAATAATTTTTGTATTAATCGATGTAACTATCTAGCAATGAGATCCGATGTTCGATTAGGCCGAATGTATGCCTAGCAACACTCTAGAACCCATGTGGATATAGTTATTGTATAATTCATCCCTTTGACACTTGATACTCAAGGATGACTTTGAGTTAAACTATTAACTCAAGAAAAGTGGTCCATATTGTGTCTCAATTTAAAAAATCTTGTGACTCCTCACTAGAACTACTTTGGTCAAAGTTTTGCTAAATTGAAACACAATGATGCATCATCTCCAATTTTATTTGGAACGGTCAATCCCATCTTGACCCGCACTCAGACTTCATAAGTACTTGACTGTACCCAAAAATCTTCCATCATCAAATTAAAAATTCAGATAGTCCAGCACCAAAGCACAGTGAGTTGCTTGCAAGTACTGGACAGCCTCATGTCCGAGGGACACATATACCCATATCTCATCAGAGCAACTCTTGATAGTAGAGCGCTCCAGAAGTGATCACGCTCAGTGAAATATACTCTTACATATCACCCGTATGTCATACCCATGTCACCACACGTCTTGATTAAAAGGACAATCAACTAATATGGTATACAATGACCTATACTTGATACAATTATCGTCTTTGTGATAATTGTATTATTTGATCGCGAGCAGAATTTAAGAACAACATGATAAATCCTCCTTTATCATTTTGAAAGTAGTTCTAAGGACTTCATCATAACATATGAGTGCTATTTTAGAAGATGTATTCCTTATGATGAATCTACCAGATAACATTTATCATTTTATAATTCATATACTTGTACGAAACGCAATCATCTACAACCTAGATGATTAGCTTTAGGACACATTTTCTAATACAGTTGTGGATCCAGGACCATCAATTCAACCAACCATGTAGATGAAACCTGCACCTAACATCCATGACTAACAACCTCAATTTAGAGAATATGGAAGAGATTCATCCCTTAATAAAGGGCCAGAATGTGGTGTAACAGCCTACAGAACGAGGCTTAACAAATTCATATATTTTGGCTAGTGGCCTACGAACTCAACCTCCATGCAAAATAGGTACGAAGAGGACTCTTAGATAAAAAGAAAAAGAAGAATAAAAGAAAGCAAACTCGAGCACTCAATAGAATGGCAAGCCCTAAGGGAGAAGGAAGGAGAACTCTCTCCACTCTCCCAGCTCTCGCTTTCTTTTCTCTTTACTGTTCTTAAAGTTCTGGCTAACTTAAGCATCGAAGGATCCCTTGCCAGAATATCCCAACAAGTATGGACTTCCTTTGCAGGTATCCTTGTTGCCTAGCTAGACAACCCAAGAGGGGGGGGAAGGGATGAATTAGATTGTTAAAATTGTTTCAAATTTAAACTAATATGTGCAGTACAGATATATAAGTAAGCTGAAAATATAGTGAACAAATGAGCTAAAAACAACAGTAGAAGAAGTTCAGTACAAAATCAGTCCTTCAAGTTTTAGCCTCTGCTAAAACTACTACAACACTTTCTAAACAAAAAAAATAGAATAACAATAAAAATCCTGATGATGGTTGAATTGTTGTCGTTGAAGCTCTCTTTTGAGGAAACTTTAAATGTTAGCAGTAAATGCTCTTTCTCCTCTTTGAATGCACTCAAAAAAGTCAAGAGAATGTTGATTGAAAGTTGGTGGACTCTCTTGAAGTCTATTGAATAGTTCTTCTTTTTTGTTCCTTATTTTCTCTTTTATCTCTTATCCCTTCCCTCCAAGCTCTGAGTGTTTTGGACTTGATTCTAGCCGTTTATGATCGTTGAAAGTAGAAAATAATCATTGAAAGCTTTTTCTGATTGAAAAATAGCATCGGTAGAAGTAGCCATTGCGTCTGTCATCGAGTTGGCTCGAATTGACCTCGAGTCCGTTCGAATATTATTTTTCAAAATTTCATCTTTCTATCCGATTGAGAGAGCTGGCTCGATTCTACCTTCGAGCAAGCTCAAACTGTATTTTTTTCTATTTTTCTGAAAGAGCTGGCTCGGATCTATCCTCGAGCTAGCTCGACTGGTAGTCTTCAAAATTCTTCCTTCTGCTGACCTGAGAGAGTTGGCTCGATCTCAATTTTGAGCCGACTCGATCGTCAAAACCCAGAAATATCTTCTCTATCACCCTGAGAGAGCTAGCTTAAATCTATCTCAAGCCAACTTAGCGGCGTGCCAAGCTAAAATAGTGAAGGCGTAGTATGCCAGAGTCAGCTCGGTTCCTTGGGTGGGTTGGCTTGAATGCTTTGAGCAGATTTTTCTTGTGCCAAAGCTCTCTAAACTCAGTTTTTCTTGACTCAAATGATCTTCAATTATGTTTGGAGTCTTTAATGATCTTTTCAGAAATATTCTTTGACAAATTTTTAAAAAATATTAGTATCAAAATATGCTCTAATATTTTGTGATCATCAAAATTATTTCTGAAAGCAACAATCTCTTCCTTTTTGATGACGATAAAATATTGAGCATATAGTATATATGTATTAAAGAATTTTTCAATATAAGTATAAATGTAACGTGATTTTATATTTCAACATACTATATGCACAGGTAATTTTAGATTTAATGAGTTCTATAAAAAAGATGTATCTTTATAAAGTTTAGATGTATGAACTTCACATTGGCTATTAAACTTTAAGCTCCCCCTCAATAAATATTTTTTATGAGGTGATTTTCAAGTCAAATTATTGATGTTCACTGTTTAGATTGTAATGTTTCACTGTTCATTTTTAGAAAAATTTAAGTAATATGCTCAATTAGTCCTTCTCCCTTTTTTTGTCAACATCAAAAAGAACATTCAAAGATATAAAAAGTACATCAAAGAATCATGTAAGATAAACTAAAGTAAGTATTCATTAACTGTTAACATCCAGTATATGTGTGTATTGTTTACAAAAAGAAGTCTCCCAAACAATACATCATTCATTACAAAAGGGTGCCAATCAAAACATAAAACATAGTCTCAGACAAAATAAGATAAAAACTAGGTCTAAAGATAACTAATCCTCATCAGAGGAGAATTCTATGATAGGTTCAGTGGATAAGGAGGAAGGGGCTGGTTTCTTACTCCTGGTTCTAGCAAAAAGCCCAGGGCAAATGGGTGGAAAACCAGTGCCAAGCCTAATCATGGCACTGAAGGGTGGTCTAGCAGGGGATGGGTGAGGTTGACTATGAGAAGATCTGGATTGAGTAGAGGGAGGGGATATCCAAGACCAGAGCTGACCCAACTATGCCTCAACTTTACGGACAGCTGTGACAAGAACCTCCGTGCTACTGCGCTGTGAAATAATAATTTTCTTAGCCCTTCTTGTAATCTTGGCAACCTTCGCCTTCAACTGATTCATCTCCTCAATTGTCCCATACTATATTTTTTTTAAAATATCCATACTTTGGGATAAATTACTAACCTGTTGACTTAGAGAATTAAGTAGCCCCTCAGAAGATATTTTCTGCTCCTTCATGCTCTGAAAGATATACTGTATGAGATTTGAAATATCAGTCATGTGGGCCTCAACTCTTTGCAAACTCTCAAGGTGTAGAGTAATCCTCAGCAAGTCACCCTGAAGTTGCTGAAACTATGTCTGAGTTTAAGGAACCAGATCTAGGGTTTCAGGATTAGATCTTGAAACTTTTTCAAGATCAGGCAGTGGAAGACTAAAATAAATCAAAATTTATCATATAAAATTAGAGAATACCTAGATCTAAGATCTTATTACATGATTATTATATGACATTAAATCAGAAATTAAAATATAAAGAGCAAGAACTACATGTTGATCATATCAACATGTTTCTATACTACATCTAATATATGTAAAATATAATAGATCAGATCTATTACCTTGCAAGTTAGACGTTCTAACTTTGCTGATCAGGCTTGAAGATGATATTGTGAGCCGCACATGCATCCGACCTCTAGGAGTCATCTATATGCACCCACGAATCACGATCAGAAGTCCTGATTCAAGAAATCAGCACAGTATGCTAGTACTGTGCTGATCCTTCTTCGATGGTCGATCAGATGCCTCCTTCTTCTTGATTTGGACTCTTTCAAAGATGAAAAGTGAGATAAGAAGTTTTAGATATGAGATACTCTCACAAAACTCACAGATGAAGGAAGGAAAGAGGTGAACTCAGCAATCCTAGAAGAAGACCCTCTTCTTCTTTTCTTTGCTCTAACCCAGATACTTAGTTTTGTGTCTATTATATATCTCTACGCCCCAACACTCTTTCTCCTTGATTTTCATCTACCCTAAAGGTATCTCAATGCTCTATAATCCATAAAAATTTTAAGGAGAAATTCATCTTAAATCAAGAGATATAAAGAATCCTTATCTAGGTCAAATACCTAATCAAGGAAAATCCAAACAGGGCAAGACAAGGGGTGCCCAACTCTTGGGCGCCCCCTCCTTTTTCTGCCATGGATACCAGCAAAGGGCACACAATATGTGCCATAAAACTCATAAAAATTCAAAAAAAATCTAGATAAAATCAGTGCCATAAGGAAAGAGTTTTGGTTTCCTAAAATTCTATCTCATAGAATTTGAAATCCAAATTAATTCCTACTTTGACTTTATCCACAACCACATTCCATATAAGAGAGAAAGAGGAGAAAGCTTTGGGCATGCGTGAAGGCCTGGGAGAGAAGATTTTGTCACATAAAATAAGAGAGAGTGGGTGTGGGGGGCTAAGATGGCGCAAGGTGGAATCCTAGTCTTACTAGGGTTCAATCTATGACTTGTTCAAATTTAGTTTCTCAAATCAAATCAAACCAAAATCAAATCAACCCAATTAAAATAGGTCTTAACCTAATTAAAAATCTAATTTAATCAGATTAAATTAGATTTAAATCTAATTTAATTTTTTAATCAAATTAAAAATTAGGTTGACTCAAGTCCTAATTGAACTAGGACTAATTTTTTCTTGCACTTGGCTTATCCAATAAACCAATTGGACTTGATCCAATCAAGTCCAAACCAAATCTAATTAAATTATATTCAATTAGACTTAATTTTAGTCATTGGCTTAATCAAATTAAGCCAATTAACAATCGAATTACTAATCGATCCTCCTGTAACACTTGCACTAGGTTAAATATCAATCGTATTGATCGTTTAACCCTAGAACGATTCTTAATCGTTGATCAACCATCCGATCGGATCATGAAATCTAATGTGTGTGACCTCATAGATTCGAACATAAGTCGGTAGCACAGAAATAAATTTCTGTACCAATCGAAGTGACCATTTAGCAATGATACCCGACGGCCGGATAGGTTGAATGTGTAGAACAACATCCTTAGAAACCATGCAGATATAGTTTTCATATAATTCATCCCCTTGACCAAAATGCTCATAGGACACCTCAGAGTTCAACTGTCAACTCTGATCAGGTTGTCCACATTGTATTTCAAAATATCAAATCCATCTGATGGATTATCCTGGTCAAGATTTTGCTAAATTGAAATACAGTGACTCATTCTTCTCCAACTGTTGGAGTGGTCAATCCCATTTTGATCACACTCTGACTTCGCAAGTACTTTTGACTGTGCCTAGAAGTCCTCCATCACTGAATTAGAAATTTAGTTAGTTCAATATCAAAGCACAGTGAGTTGCTTGCAAGTCACTGAGGCGATCTCAGGTCTAAGGGACACTTATATCTATATCCCATCAGAGATATTCTCGACAGCAGAATACTCTGGAGTTGGTCACGTTCAATGATGATGTACCCTTACATCTCACTTGTATACCATACCAGTATCTCCACACTCCTTGGTTAAGAGGACAACCAACTCATATGGCCTACAGTGACCTATGCTCGATAGAAGCAGTCGTCCTTATTAACAGCCTATCATTTGATCGTGAATAGTTTTAAGGACTAATCGATAAATCCTCTCTTTATCGAACCTAAATAGTCCTAAGAATTTCATCACAACAATGAAGTTCATTAGAAGATGAAAATTTATAATGAAAATATCAAAAATATATTTTATTTATTAACAAATCAATTACAATACAAGGTTGCTCAACCATCAACAGACTGACGATTGCCTTTTGGAACATATTTTTCAATAACTCCTACTTATCTTAAAGCCACTCGGCACAGTATCTAATACCCATCTTCGATTTGTGGTTGTCGAACTCCTTTATCGTCAGGGCTTTAGTGAAGGGGTCAGCCAGGTTCTCCTCTCCATCGATCTTCTGAAGGTCGACTCACCTTGATCCATGATCTCCCAGACCAGGTGGAAGCGGCGTAAAATGTGCTTCATCCACTGGTGTGCTTTGGGTTTCTTTGCCTGAGCAATGGCACCAGTGCTATCGCAGTAGAGCAGGACCGGACCATCGAGGGAGGGTGCTACTCTGAGCTCGATGATGAATTTTCTTAGCCACACAGCTCCTTTCGCGGTATCCGATGCTGTGATGTACTCCACCTCACAAACAGAGTCTGCCACAGTATGCTGCTTGGAACTCTTCAAGTAGATGGCTCCACCATTGAGAGTAAAGATATAACCCGACATGCTTCTGCTGTCATCATGGTCAGATTGAAAGCTGAAGTCTGTGAACCCCATAAGTTTCAGATCTGACTCATCATAAACCAACCATTGGTCCTTAGTATTTCTCAAATACTTAAGGATTGCTTTAAAAATTTTCCAGTGATTTTCTCCAGGATCAGATTGATATCTACTCACTACTCCTAGTGAGTATGCCACATCTGGCCTTGTACATGTCATGGCGTACATGATAGGTCCCACGATCGAAGCATATGGGACTCTACTCATACACTCTCTCTCTTCAGGAGTTATCGAATAATCCTTCTTAGAGAGAAAAATTTCATGGCCTATCGGTAGATAGCCCTTCTTGAAATTCTCCATGCTGAACCTCTTCAGCACAGTGTCTATGTACGTGGACTGGGATAACCCAAGCATTCTTTTAGATCTATCCCTATAGATCTTCATCCCTAGGATGTAGGATGCTTCACCCAAGTTCTTCATGGAGAACTGCGATGACAACCAAACTTTTATTTCCTGTAGTGCGGGGATGTCATTTTCGATTAAGAGAATGCCATCCACGTACTAGACAAAAAATACCATAACTGAATCATTTGTCCATTTATAGATGTAGGGCTCTTCTCCATTCTTAATGAAGCCATACGTTTTGATCACCTTATCAAAATGCATGTTCAACTCCGAGAAGCTTGCTTCAATCCATAAATGGATCTCTGAAGCTTGCACATTTTGGACTCATCTGTGGATGTAAACCCCTCAGGTTGTATTATATACACCTCTTCGGTTAGCTCTCCATTCAGAAAAGCTGTCTTTACATCCATCTGCCAGATCTCATAATCTAGATGGGCAGCTATTGCAAGTATTATCTGAATGGATTTGAGCATTGCCACAGGGGAGAACGTCTTGTTATAGTCAATACCATAATGTTGACGATATCTCTTGGCAACCAGATGGACTTTATAGGTCTCTACCTTTCCATCTACGCCCCTCTTCCTTTTGAAGACCCATTTACACCCAATGGGTTTAACCCCTTCAGGTGGGTCAACTAATGTCCATACATCATTGACCTTCATGGACTCCATTTTGAATTTCATAGCTTCAAGCCATTTCTCAGAATCAGATCTCTGCATTGCATCCATATAGGTGATCGGATCCTCATCGTTCTCATCGAGTTCGATGGGATCACCATCCCGGACCAAGAAACTGTAGTATTTGTCCGACTGACACAGTACTCTATCGGATCGCCTTAATGGTGCAGGTACATTGGGCTCCGAATCTGATCTAATCAAATCCAACTCAGGTTCAGCTATTGGTGTCGGTCCTTCTACCTGTTGAACTTCATCAAGTTCAACCTTAGAGGCAATGGTTCCTTCACTAAGGAACTCCTTTTTAAAAAGGTTGCCTTAAGGCTGACGAACACCTTTTGTTCATCAGCATGGTAGAAAAAATATCCTTTGATCTCTTTAGGGTACCCTATGAATGTGCATTTGTCAGACCTAGATCCAAGTTTATCTGTAACTAATCGTTTGATATAGGTTGGGCATCGCCAGACCCTAAGGTGTGAAAGTGCTGCCTTATGCTCTATCCATATGGAGTTTTAATTACAGACTTACTTGAAACTCTATTTCACAGATAACAGGCCGATTCGAATGCATATCCCCAGAAGGATATCGGTAAGCTGGCAAAAGCCATCATAGATCGGATCATGTCTAACAGAGTCCGATTTCTCCTTTCAGACACACCATTATGCTGTGGTGTTTCTGAAGGAGTCCATTGGGAGAGAATCCCATTCTCTCCTAGATATGTGAGAAACTCACCAGAAAAGTATTCCTCTCATCGGTCAGACCGAAGAGTTTTAATACTCTTTCCAGTTTATTTTTCTATTTCACTTCAGAATCGTTTGAACATTTTAAATGAATCTGACTTATATTTCATCAGATAGACATACCCATATCTGGATAGATCATCTGTGAAAGTGATGAAGTAGAAATATCCACCTTTAGCACTTGTGCTCATGGGCCCGCATACATCAGTATGTACTAGTCTCAAGAGCTCAGTAGCTCTCTCACCTTTTTCAGTAAAAGATGACTTGATCATTTTACCAAGAAGATAGGACTCACAGGTTGGAAGTGATTCACAATCACTGACTTCGAGGATTTCCTCTTGAGTCAACCTGTTTATCCTGTTCTTGTTTATATGACATAGCCTATAGTGCCATAAGTAGATATCTGATACACTATCTAATCTAAGATGCTTGCCAGTAGAATAGACTACGTTAACAGGTTGTGATGATATATACACATCATTGTTCAAATATCCACAAAAAATAGCAACATCATTCATAATGATATTACAAACTTGTTTCTTTATTGAAATTTCATAATCATTTTTGGCCAGAAGGCCTACAGAAATAACATTTAAAAAAAAATTAAGACAGAAATGACAATCATTAAGAACAATGGTACGGGACTCAAATACAAATTTTAAGATTCTTAATGCTAGAACTGGAACTGGTCTTCCATCTCCAATATTCAGAACCTCTCGCCTTGCTCGAATCTCCTACTGATCTGCAACCCCTGTAATGAATTACAAATATGGTAAGGGCTACCGGTATCCAATACCCAGTAGTTATATCACAAATAAAAAAATTATAAGGAGTTATCATATAAATACCTTGTCCAGCAATAGCTTGCTTCTTTCTCTGCCTGTTCGGATCCAGGGAGACAATGTACTAAGGATAGTTCCTCTTCCAGTGCCCCCGCTTCTTACAAAAGAAGCATTCAGTTTGACTCTTATCGGATTTGATCTTTCTGATCTGACCCTGCACTGATGTCCCAGCCTGAACTTGCACCTTCTTCACTTTCTTCTTCTTGTTCTTCTTTCTTTTCTTAAAGGGTCGAGAACCAGAAGACGAACCTCGCACTAAGTTCACCGACTCCTTGTGGAGTTGGTGATCCTTCTCAAAGTTCTGAAGTAACTCCAGTAACTCGTGGTAGTTTACTTCAGGCTTTATCATTCTATAATGAGTGAGGAATGGGAGATAAGACTTGGGTAGCGAGTTTAGTATTGCATCTTTCCCAAGCTGCTCATGCAAGAGAAAGCCAAGCTTGCTCAAACACTCCATTAGTTCGATCATGTACAATACATGATCAGTGACAGAGGCACCATCCTGTATTTTGGCATTGAAGATGGCACAACTAGTCTTGTGCCTCTCCACATCATTGGGTGTGCCAAAGGCATCCTCCAACACTTGAAGCATGTCCTTTGGCTGAGTTGTCTCAAATCTGCGATTGAACTCATTGCTCATGGCAGCCAGCATGATGCAGCACACCGTGATCCGATTACTGAGCCACTTCTGGTAAGTATCTCTGACTGTTTCACGTGCATTGGCAGCTGGCTCCTCAAGTGCAGGATCCGTTATCACATATAGGATCCATTCATGCTCCAGGACTATCTTCAACTTTCAGTACCAGCTACCGAAGTTGGGTCCCACCAACTTATCATTATCCAACAATGATCGGAGCGATAGGAAAGTGGCCATATCTGCACAAAGAAAAACCATAACCTAATTAGTAATTGATTCATTAAACCTAAAGATTTAGACTTTAATCAAAAGGTTTCTCCCACTATTTTATTCGAATTGATAGCCTCTACCTCCAATTTGAGGAATTACTCTAATTCCTTAGTGGGTACTAGAATCCACTTAGACTGCACACAAGTCCAACTTTTGTTGGCCAACTCATGTACATCTAAGAATAGGTTCATAACCAATTATTTCTCTAAATAATTTTTAATAATTTTAATTTTGCCTCAGTCCCTAATCAGTAGGCTTTGGCCTCCACTGAAAAGGTCTGATTAGGTCCAATCATTAATATGACCATACTTGACCCATCTAGCCAATGAATGATTAGGCCCAACTTTGGTTGGCTAACTTAACCACCATTTAGAAAGATGCAGTCAAGAAATCATATTATGAATGACAATTCCATCAGTCGATAAGCACCAGGCCTTTGGGCCT
Source organism: Elaeis guineensis (assembly GCF_000442705.2). NCBI lineage: Eukaryota > Viridiplantae > Streptophyta > Magnoliopsida > Arecales > Arecaceae > Elaeis > Elaeis guineensis. The sequence continues at coordinate 87,147,346 of NC_026001.2, read as the reverse complement.
CCAATGATTATCCAACTGATGGATCCATTATCATCCACTTAATGGGAGGCTATGATCTAGTTATCATCATAACTATTTTATTTTAAGGATCTAATAATTTTAGAAGATTTAATTGATTTAGAGAAGGAGGTCAGATAAATCAGCTTATCATGATCCTCTCACTGGCTTCACCAAGTCAGCTTAAGGGAGACCATTAAAAAGGCTAGTCTAGGAGCACCTAAATCAGTCACACTGATTTACCTAACTGATATGGGTCAGCTCGAATAGTCAAGTGATCCGATCAAAATATAATTTCACCAAGAGATCAGATAAGTTCGATCGGTGGGAGGGTCTGCCAAAGCTTGCTTTAGACACCATCAGAAATGGTCAGATAAGCAGGCTGTCAATTAAAAACCATCGGTCTGATTTATCTTAGATACCAACTGATTTAATTAGTTTCGATTAGATCAACCTAACAGTTTGTGCTAGACCGCTTAGCCAAGAATCAATCCATTTGGTTCTCGTTAAAGATATGGACTTGACCAACTACAACTATTGTAATTGATCTAGAGAATCTTTGACCTAATCTAAGACAATAATTGATTAGATTTAGTCAATTCTCTAATTAAGTCCATCTTTAATCTAACCTTAGGTCTAACCCAACTAATGGACCTAATTCCCACTAATCCATTAACCCAATGTGTTATGGTTTGTGTCTTAGGTTCTTCAATTCACAATCCTAGAACCTAATAAAATAACTTCTTAATTCTCAATTAAGTTTTGAGATGAGGGTTGGGGTTCGGCTTTTCGAAAATAATTTTCATGTTTGTAAAATATTTCTACAACATGATTCTACCAATCAAGTTGTGTGTTTGATGTATAATCAAAATGCAAGTGAAATAAGCATGAAACTACTTTAGATCTAATCTAAACAGGTTTATGTAATTGAAACAATTTCAACTTTAAACTGCGTAATTTTTTCAGACAAATATATGATGGTTGAGTCGGCTCTTCATTGAAGTCGAGCTGGCTCGACGATGTTTCTCCCGAGCATCAGTTCTGTCTATCTGAGAGAGAGCCGGCTCAAATGAACATCGAGCCAGCTCGATAAATCCCCGAGCCGACTCGCTGTGTGCCCGAGCAGGCCCGGTTAGTTTCAACAGAACTGTCAATGGTTCTTTGCATGAAAATTATTAACAAAGAGATTTTATTTTAGATTTAAATACCTTTTAAATCTAATAAATTATAAATTTAATCTAGATCACATCTAATAAATTTATGATTAAAGATAGATCTACACGAACTAGGACAACCTTTACACTGTGAGGGGTAAACCTTATAGCAGGACAACCTACAGTTCGTGATTGATCTAAAAATTTTAATTTTAGATTTAACAATCAGATTATAAATTAGATCTAATCTAAAAATAATCTAAGCATGTATAAATAATCATGTAATAAACAACCTAGGCTCTGATACCAATTTGAAGGAACCAGATCTAGGGTTTCAGGGTTAGATCTTGAAATTTTTTCAAGATCGGACAGCGAAAGACTAAAATAAATCAAAATTTATCTTATAAAATCAGAGAATTTCTAGATCTAAGATCCTATTACATGATTATTACATGGTATTAAATCAAAAATTAAAATATAAAGAGCAAGAACTACATGTTGATCATATCAACATATTTCTATACTACATCTAATGTATGTAAAATATAATAGATCAGATCTATTATCTTGCAAGTTAGATGTTCTAACTTTGCTGATCTGGGATTGAGGATGATGTTGCAAGCCGCACATGCATCCGACCTCTAGGAGTCATCCACACGAGCCCACGAATTATGATAAGAAGTCTTGGTCCAGAAAATCAGCACAGTATGCTAGTACTGTGCTGATCCTTCTTCGATGGTCGATCAGATACCTCTTCTTCTTGATTTGGACTCTTCCAAAGATGAGAAGTAGGAGAAGGAGTTTTATATGTGAGATACTCTCACAAAACTCACAGATAGAGGAAGAGAAGAGGTGAACTCAGCAACCCTAGAAGAAGATCCTCTTCTTCTTCTCTTTGCTCTAACCCAGATACTTAGTTTTGTGTCTATTATATCTCCATACCCTAATACTCTTTCACTTTGATTTTTAAATCCCCAAAGGTCTCTCAATGCTCTATAATTCATAAAAATTGCAAAAAGAAATTCATCTTAAATCAAGAGATATAAAGAATCCTTGTCTAGGTCAAATACCGAGTCAAAGAAAATCCAAATAGGGCAAGACAAGGGGTGCCCAACTCTTGGGTACCCCCTCCTTCTTTTTCTTTCATGGACTACTAGAAAGGGTGCACAATATGTGCCATAAAATCATAAAAATCTCAAAAAAAATTTGGATAAAATCAGTGCCATAAGGAAAGAGTTTTGGTTTCCTAAAATTCTATCTCATAGAATTTAAAATCCAAACTAATTCCTACTTTGACTTGATCCATAACCACATTCCATATAAGAGAAAAAGAGTGGAAAGCTTTGGGCATATGTGAAGGCCTGAGAGAGAAGGTTTTATCATACAAAATAAGAGAGAGTGGGCATGGGGGGCTAAGGTGGCACAAGGTGGAATCCTAGTCTTACTAGGGTTCAATCTATGACTTGTTCAAATTTGATTTCTCAAACCATATCAAACTAAAACTAAATTAATCTAATTAAAATAGATCCTAACCCAATTAAGAACCTAATTTAATCAGATTGAATTAGATTTAAATCTGATTTAATTTTCTAATCGAATTAGAAATTAGGTTGACTTAAGTCCTAATTGAACTAGGACTAGTTTTTTTTTGTACTTGGCTTATCCAATAAACTAATTGACTTGATTCAATCAAGCCCAAACCAAATCTAATTAAATCATATTCAATTAGATTTAATCTCAGCCCATTGATTTAATTAAATTAAGCTAATTAGCAATCGAATTACTAATCGATCCTCCTGCAACACTTGCACTAGGTCAAATGTCAATCATATTGATCGTTTAATCCTAGAATGATTCTTAATCATTGATCAACCATCCGATCAGATTGTAAACTCTAATGTGTGTGACCTCATAGGTCTAAATCTAAATTGATAGAACAGGAATAAATTCTTGTACCAATCGAAGTGACTATCTAGTAATGGTACCTGACGGTCGGATAGATTGAATGTGTAGAACAACATCCTTAGAATCCATGCAGATATAGTTTTCATATAATTCATCTCCTTGACCAAAATGCTCATAGAATACCTCAGAGTTCAGCTGTCAACTCTGATCAGGTTGTCCACATTGTATTTCAAAATATCAAATCCATCTGATGGATTATCCTGGCCAAGGTTTTGCTAAATTAAAATATAGCAACTCATTCTTCTCCAACTCTTGGAGTGGTCAATCCCATCTTGATCATACTCTAACTTCGCAAGTACTTGACTGTGCCCAGAAGCCTTCCGTCACTAAATTAAAAATTCAGTTAGTCCAGTACCAAAGCAAAATGAGTTGCTTGCAAGTCACTGAGGCAATCTCAGGTCTCAAGAACACTTATACCTATATTCCATCAGAGACATTCTCGATAGTAGAATGCTCTGAAGTTGGTCACGTTCAATGATGATGTACCCTTACATCTCACCTATATGCCACACCAGTATCTTCACACTCTTTGGTTAAGAAGACAACCAACCCATATGGCCTACAGCGACCTATGCTCGGTAGAAGCTGTCATCCTTATTAACAGCCTATCATTTGATCGTGAATAGTTTTAACGATTAATCGATAAATCCTCTCTTTATCGAACCTAAATAGTCCTAAAAATTCATCACAACAACGGAGTTCATTAGAAGATGAAAACTTATAATAAAAATATCAAAAATATATTTTATTTATTAACAAATCAATTACAATACAAGGTTGCTCAACCGTCAACAGGCTGACGATTGGCTTTTGAGACATATTTTCCAACATGAGTATCCTCTAAAAGCATTTTGTGGCTCTACAGGATTTAAGACTTGAAATCAACAAGCATTCTGCCCATCTGATCCATGATTTGATCAATAACCCCTTCTATAGAGAAGCTGTGGGTTATGGCTGATGTGTGAGGAGAGATGGATGGTCCTGGATAATGCTCTCCAGCCACAGAACCCAATGTCGGTGTAGGTGCAGGGGATGATGGCCCAGCTATAGGTGCAGGGGAGGATGGCTCTGCAGAATGTGAGGGTGAAGAGGAGGAAGATCCAGAAGCATCAGGTTCCACTCCTTTAACCTCTTTGACCCAAATATCACTTTCTTTTTTGAACTTTATGCGATGCAAAGTGTGGATGTTGTAAAAGTCAGTGTGCTTGAGTGCCTTGCAATCCTCTCCATCCAAATTGATGCCAGCTTCCATGAAGATCAGAGTAAAAACCTTTCCATAAGGCAGACAAGCTTGACTCTTAGATTTTCCAGTCGCTGTCTTCATCTGTTCAATCATCATAAAGGGTAGATTCATCACAATACCCTCAATCATATGAACCATCACACCTAGGTCTCTAGATGAAATCTAGTCAAATCTCCCTATTCTTGGAAAGAGAATCCTAAGATTATATTATGGAGCAACTTTAGTTCGGCGGACATAAGATTGGCGTTGTGAATGTCAAATTTCTTCGAAATGTTCTTGCCAAGAAGCCTTTGCAAGCCATCAAAATCATTCCGCAGCTCGATAGCTCGAAGTCCAAAGGAGGGAATTTCAAGAAGATGTCTGTTAGAAAATGGGATGGTTTCGAACGTGTAGTTTAAAATTTTTTTATAAACCAATTTTATATATAGCAAAAATTAAACAAATTAAAACTCTTTTTAATTCAAATCATATACCAGATCTCATCTACAAATCATGCAAGAATCTTCATATGAATACATCACCATGATCTGAAATCTAAAAACAAAACAAAACTCAATAACATAAACTGGAGATCTGACTCCATCCCTGATCGGATCCTGTGGATGTCCAGGGTTTGCATCTGAGCCGTGCAGATGCCCAGTCTCTACTGGTATCCATCCGAAGATGTCTAATCGAAGCACCAAGGCCATCGATATGCTAGAACCTTACAGACCTCACTCCTCACTTGGATCTGGATCCTCTTCTTCTAGATCACGAAGAAGACGAAGGCTGCACAAACCCTTTCATACAGATCTGATGGGATCTAAATCTTACCACTAAGAAGAGAAAGAAAATACCTTTTCTTCTCTTCCTCTCTCTCTGATCTCTCTCTATCTCAGATTAGATCTTAGAACAAGTGGTGAGATGGCATGGAGATGAAAGGAGGAGAGGTGGGACAATGAGAAAGACGTGCGGTACCAAGAAAGAAGCTGCACCACCTATCTAACACACACCCTCCTATCTTCATAATTTTTGTCGCACAAAAATTATTCCCCAACACCCTTTCCAACTCCAAACGCCCTTAATTAATCAGATCTAATCTGATCTTGGGCATTGAGATCAAGAGGAAGGAATGAGATGCGTTGAGATGGGAAAGATAGTGAGAGTGAACTCGCATAAGTAAAACTCACAGAAATCCTTCTTAGCGCACTCCCTTAATTCTTTTGATTTGTCGCACAATTCAAAAGCCTCGATGCCCCTTCCAGATTAAAATAAGATCCTATTCCTTATCTGAATCAAATTCAAAAAGAAGGATGAGTCAAAGGGGAGAGAGTGCCAGAGAGGTGGGGCGCCAACTATTGGTGCCCCCTCACCTTTCACGCACACGTAGATAAAAAAGGATGCATCTTCATGCATCCCTCCCTCTTTTCTATATGAGATCAGGAGAGAGAGAAGCTCAAGAAGATTGGGCTCAAGTGGTCTTCTTTAATTGGATCCAATTTAAACTGAATCAAATTCAAGTCCGATTCGAATCTGATTTGAAAAACTATCAATCCTGATCCAATCAGGATTGAAATTCAAGTCTGACTTGAATGATCAAATCCAATTAGCCCTAAATTAAATCAATGATCAAATTCAATTAGTCTTAAATTATATCAAATCTAATTAAATTAAATCTAATTTAAATTAATTAGAGCTAGATCCATAATTTAATCAGATCCAATTAAATTGCAACACTTACAATTAAGTCCCTTTGCTAACAATTAGCAACTCTACATCTATAACACTTATAAATTAGTAGTTTCTAAATTTCAAACCATCAATCCAATTAATAATTCGAATATGATCCAAGCTGTTGATCAGGACATGCTCTTTTTGTGTGTGACCCCTCAGGTTCTATTCTGCTTGGTAGTGAGACATACTATGATCTCCATCACAATATCATCAAAACTTCTTTTGATAGGCTGAAATGATCCCAACTTATCCCAACAAAGATCGTTAATCTAAAAATGATCCTAGTGAGTTCTCACAATCTACCAGTGACACCCAACAGCATGTAGTGATAATCCAGCAGAACAGAAGAATGAACCCCTAGGTATAGTTACTATGTGATACAGTCTTTCTATCGTGAGTTTCGATTATATAGAGATCATGGAGAACTCGTCAAATCCCATCATCAGTCATATGCTAGATTGGCTCGACTTGAACTCATTTATGAATCCCATAGAAATTTTTTTCAGTATTCACACTTACTCTAGCTAGAGACTTCCTGAACTCAATCTCACGAATCACATAGGACTACTCTTTTTCTATCAAGATCGATAGATTTCATCTACATGCATCCTACTCAAACAGTGAATCTGAACTTACTATAGCCAATATACATAACAAAAATTCGAATGGCTAAGGACCAAGGGAACGTGCAGTCAAACCAAGTAGGCTCGCTGTGAATGGCTAACACATTGTAGGTCAAAAGATCAGTCACATCATTGTAGCATCGAGAAAATCACTGATGAGTGAATAAATATTTAAATAATTTTTCATGTTGGTCACGCTCAGTGCAAATTATTCTCTAACAACCACCTACACTCTCACTCCAGTGTCCCTACACGGCAGACTCGAGACTCATCTGTCCGAAAGGGAGGTGATCTGTGTACCGATCTTAAATAGATTGATCACTATCCTCCATGATGATTTTATGATCAAAAGTATTTAAAAATTACCCACTAATGATGTATGTCTCAAATTTTAACATCTTGAGAATATATAAAATCATCTTTATCCATTTTTAGGACAAATCATGGATACATACAACATGATTGATAATAAAAATTATTGAACAAGTATAAAATACATCTTAAAAATATGGTATACATCAGTTAAGATTGACTTCTAGGGTATATATCTAGCAATCTTCTACTTGCACTAAAGCCAATCTACCATATACCTAAGCCCCTTCGGGTCATGACAGACTTCGATCTTTGGCTGGCTAAGTGACTTGGACCTACCATATCCTGTGTGAAGTCTACTCTCTGCACCTTTATATATTTCTACTCATGATAATTATGTATATCCTTGCTCTATGTGCTCGGACTTCTAGTGAGACCTTGACTCCTTAGCGAGGGCTATGGACTATTATCTTTGCAGTATAGCATCATGGCATCCGATGGCATGACATCGAGTTTCGTAACTATCACAAGAATCAGAATACATCCTGCACATCTATAACATACTCAGCTTCCATTGGTCAGTTGCTTGGAACCCTTCCAACATATCGAGAACACATCTTGATGTAGACATTTTACCATCAGCATGAGTGTATTCTCCCATTCTCAGCTCTAATCTTTCTCCAAAGATCAGGAATAAACTCTTAGTACTTCTCAAGTACTTAAGGATATTTTTACAGTAATCCAATGCTTCCAATCTGGATTCGATTGATATCTGCTCGTGACTCTCACAGCAAGATATACCAAGTCAAATACATAGCATGGCATACACTTATGCCCAAGAGGATAACAGATCCCTCTTGGAGGTTTCTATGCTAAGCTTTTTTAGTACCTCTTCTATGTACCTTTTATGAAAATTCAAACATCCTTTTAGATTTATCTCTATAGACCTTTATTCCCAAAATACAGGATGCTTACACTAAGTCTTTGATGAGAAAATTCTATATATAACCACTTTTAATCAATGTCAGTATGAGACACTCCCACTGATCTTCATGTAAACACATGATTCTTCCTCATTTTTGATGAAATCAAATAATTTGATCAAATCATCGAAATGATTATTCAAACTCCGAGATGTTTGCATAAATCCATAAATGGATCTTTGCAGTGTGATCTCCATCATAGAAAGTAAAATCCAGAGATCACTCCATATAGATATCTTCTTAAGATATTCATTCAAGAGGACTATCTACACATCCATTTCTCGGGGTCGTAGTCCAACATCACCTCACTGTATATTTTAGGGATCATCTTTATGTTCCCTATCTTCCATAAGAAACACTTTCTCTAGATCCTCTATAAAAAAGTCAAGTATCTTTCAGAAGGATAAAAGATCCTGCTAGATGTATGAGGTGGGAGGTACTATATGAATTGGCTCATCATGAATTGATTCTATAGATCCTATGATTGTTGCTCTTCAGAGACTCTCTCTTTGAGTTTATCCTCTCACTGTTTCTAAGAAAACAGCATGATTGCTTGCAATCACATTATGAACCAATGAGAAGAGAAAGTGACATCCCAAACCTTTTAGGATACCTGATGAACGAGCTCTCACAGACCTAACCTTTAACTTATCCGCCATGTCATATCTCATACAGTATGGTAGGAATAGATTTAGAGAGAATCTTATTCAAATTTCAGAAAGTAAAGCATGTCTCTAAAAAAACAAAGATTTAGTCAGTGATGTTCATGATGGTCCAGATCATATCTCATATAGTGCCATTCCTCCTCTCAAATATCTCATTGAGATGAGGTGCACACGGAGGGTTTCATTATGAAACTATGCCATTTTCTTGAGAAAATCAAAAAATTTTCTATTTGGTATTGCATCCTCGAACTGATCGAAGTACCTTTAGGGTTTTTTTGATTTACTTCTCCACTTCTCCACTTCATATCTGAATCTTTTGAATCTTTCAAAGGATTCAAATTTATATCTCGTACATATATCCATACCATGATTGATCATCGATAAAGATAATGAAGTAAAGATAACCTTCCTAATCTGGCTCATCAAATGGACCGCACACATCAAATATGTACTAGGCAAGTATCTCAGCAGTCCTATCCTCTTGTCCCGCAAAGGGCAGCTTAGTTATTAATTCTCAAAGAAATAATTTACAACTAGATATGACTCAACAATTAATGAGCCCAAAGGCCCATTTTTCTCCAGTCAGTAAATCTCTTCTTCTCTTATATGACCTAGCCTAAGGAAACACCTATATACTATAGGTTTATTTGATTTCTGGATCTATCAGATCTAATGATATTTATTATTTGCTCAAATAAGTTCACAAATGCATCACCATACAAATGATAGAGAACTAAATCTAAAATGGTAATCGCAGAAGTTAGGTGTCCATGGCCACAGTGCAATTCTTGCTTCATTGCAGACTCAAAAGAGTTTCTTCACCTTCCATCAACCCTCTACCTTCCCTTAGACCCAATAGTAAAGTGTATAAACAGGCACTAGAGTCTAATACTCAACTGAAAGAAGAAAAATCATAAGATTAGTTTTGAGCAATTTTGACATGCCTTTCAAAGGCATGTCCTTATTCCTTTAGGCTCTTCAAGTATGTACCTCTGAATGTTTCAAGATCCTTTAGTTATCAACATATTGGCCAATTCAGTTAAGGTGCTATAATGTTTATTCATATAGTAGTTTCATAAACTATTCATACAAATCAAAAAAGAATTGTAGGATCAAATCAACTAGTAATTTCTTGTGCGTGGTCATGTCAAGCTTCTCAAGCTCCTCAATATCTTTAATCATTGTCAAACAATAATCATGGACAAACTATCCATCATGCATCTCATATGCTGTATGACTCTGATCACCTCACAACTGTTGTAGATGAGTCAGTATATCGTTGGTAGTCTCCATGTCCTTATGCATATATTGGAGTTCATCAAGCATGGACTCCAATTTATAGCATCTAATTTTATTATCATTTTCTCACCATTTGTCAGATATAGCTCGTTGACTATAGATTGGATAAGCTGATGATATAGGGATAATCTGATCAAGAATATGACTTAATTTTTTAAAAATTAAGAATAATTTTTAGATTTTTGAGCCAGAATATGTAATTAGTTTCAGTTAAGTAGTTGATATCTAAGATTCGAGCTAGAGGGTTGGAAGCTGACATTATAAATTGTAGAGAGTAAAGATTTAATTAGATGATTGTACTTAAAATTATTTGCTTTAAAGACTTAAAAAACAAACAAAGACTCTCACAAATTTTTTGAGTCTCTCACACTCCTCAGATGGAGAAGCAAAAATCCTAATACGATAATTGAGCTTCTAGTGGGTGCTACAGTCCCATCGATGTATGGTACCTCATCTAACAGTTATTGGTGACATGTACATCAATGCATGGATAACTCTTTATCTAGATGCTTCTCTAAGCATGTCGCAGCGACTTGGTCTCTAAGTCATGTGGGCTCACCTAACAATTATTGACTATACTCCTTAGTTAAGCCCCACCCATCATTCACCAACAGAGGCAAAATGGTTATTAGGTCTCTCATCTAACAATTATTAGGCACAACCCCATCTTTACCCTGGGACATCTAATGCCAATAGAGTGGTTGTGCTTTTCTGATACAACCAAACTATTATGACCAGTCGAGAACGATCAACATCGAAAAAGACATCCGTATCTCTACAACGGTGGAAGACCATTAGACTTAATATTTAGTGAGAAGATTTAGGTTTAGGTTTCTTCTAATAATCACATACATCTGATATAAATGACTGATCTGGTTTAGATCAGCACATCTCATATCTGACCAACCTAATCGGCATGGGTGAACACGAATGACCAACAACTTTATTCAATTTCTAATCGACCAAATTGATCAGGTAAGTAAGATCGATGGGAGGGTATATCGATGCTTGTCTTAAACACCATCGAAATAGTCAGATAAGCATGCTCTCAATTAAAAACACCGATCGAACTGTCAAACTTATCTTAGATACCAATTGGTCTATTAGAATCAAACAGGTCAGCCTAGTTACTCAGGCTTAGACCACCAAGCCAAATTTGATCTTGATTTAATCCATTCACATCACATGTGAATCGATTTGATTAACTACAACTGAACTCAATTTTGAGCCTCTTTGACCTAATCCTAAGCAACTTTTGATTAGGTTCGATCAACTGCTCAAAATTAAAAAGGGTTCTAGCCTGATCTAATTAATGATCCTAGTTGTAGTTTAGTCTTTAGACCTAATTTATTCGATCCATATCTGAACCCCATATTTTATGCATTAAAATTTAGATCTTAAATTCATAATTTTAGATATTTTAATTTCGAATCTTTATTCTCAATTAAGTGCATTATGTACATGGGTTTTAGTTTAGATGTCGAAATAATTTTTGATCTAAACTATTTTATATTGTATCTCATATAATTTTCTGTCTGTATAATCAAGTCGACTCACCTTGGATCTCTAGTTGACTCATCATAATGAGTCGGCTCAACATTGAGACTGAATCAGCTCACCATAACAAACAGAAACCCATAGACCATGGTTTACAGAATTGAGTTGGCTCACCTGCAAACAAGCTGATCCACCAAGATCTCGAGTCGACTCTAACAAAATGAGTCAACTCGCCAAGCACTTGAGTCGACTCAAACAAGAATCGAGTCGACTCCACAGGTGTACCAGCCATAATTTCAGGGTTTCAAACAAACAAAACCTAAGATTTTTGATCTAGGATTTTGCAAAAATTAAATTTCAGATCATGTATCAAATACTATAATATCAGATATATGATTTATTGATCTAAAATACATAAAAATACATGCATAATCAGATCCAAAATATGTATCACATATAATTTTTTGTTCGTGGTTCTTTTTCATGAAAAATATCACAATCAATATCTCTACACGTCATAAGAGAACCCATCGAATGGGCAAGAGAGAGACTTTAATCCCTTCTACCTCTTATAACCGGACGATCATGGTGATTATCTCAATCTGAATACTAAGCTACTAGGAGATATAATCTAACATATCACATATATAAAGACTAAATTTCAGATCTAATTATCTTTCACATATCATACAAATGAACTATAATTCAAATCTATACATGCAATCATATATCACATATATGAAATAATTTCAGCAACCAAACTAGATCCAAATTAAACTCTACTTAACGTATTCAGTTCTGAAACTAATTTCAAATCTGAACAACTCATGACTTATTTCAGATCTGAAATAATTTTAGCTTTGAAATAATCCTATAATCATATTACAATATGCAGAAATTTTTAGATCTACCATTAATTAATGTTCTACATCGTTCTTAGATAATGACTTATCAGAACGATGTGAAGCATTAACTAATCTTCAAATCTGATTTCTGCAAATTAGATTTCATATCTGAGTGGTTTCATGTTCATAACAGAACCCATGAATCTAATACCACTGTTAGAAAAAGAGATAGTTTCATACATATAATTTAAAATTTTTTCATAAATCAATTTTATATACAGAAAAAATTAAATAAATTAAAACTCTTTTTAATTCAAATCACGTCCTAGATCTCATCTGCAAACTATGCAAGAAACTTCATACGAACACATCACCATGATCCGAAATTTGAAAACAAAACAAAAGTCAATAACATAAATCTGAGATCTGATCTCCATACCTGATCGGATCCTGTGGATGTCGAGGGTTTGCATCTGAGCCACGCAAGTATCCGACCTCTGCTGGTATCCATATAGAGATGTCTGATCAAAACACCAAGGCTATCGGTGTGCTAGTACCTTACAAGCCTCGCTCCTCTCTTGGATCTGGATCCTCTTCTTCTAGATCATGAAGAAGATGAAGGCTGCACAAACTCTTTCACGCATATCTGATGGAATCTAAATTTTACCACTAAGATGAGGAAGAAAACACCTTTTCTTCTCTTCCTCTCTCTCTTTAATCTCTCTCTATCTTAGATCAAATCTAAGAACAAGTGGTGAGATGGCATGGAGATGAAAGGAGGAGAGGTGGGACGATGAGAAAGACATGCGGAACCAAGAAAGAAGCTGCATCACCTATCTAATGCACACCCTCCTACCTTCTTAATTTTTGTCGCAAAAAAATTATTCCCCATTGCCCTATGCAACTCCAAACACCTTTAATAGATCAGATCTGATCTGATCTTGGGCGTTGAGATCAAGAGGAAGGGATGAGATGCATTGAGATGGGAAAGGCAGCAAGAGAGAACTCGCATAAGTAAAACTCTCAGAAATCCTTCTTAGTGCACTCCCTTAATTTTTTTTGTTTTGTCATACAATTTAAAAGCCTCAATGCCCCTTCGAGATTAGGATAAGATCCTATTCCTTATTTGAATCAAATTCAAAAGAAAAGATGAGTCAAAGGGAAGAGAGAGTCCTAAAGAGGGGTGCCTAATTTTAATATGTTTAGTCCTAGAATGTTTAATGGGATTCTTAGTTAAATTGATAGCACTAGTATTGTTACATTTTAAAAAAAAAATTATTTTTCTCAATGTCATAATCCTTAAGTTGTTGCTTAATCCAAAGAAGTTGAGCACAGCAACTTCCAGTTACAACATATTCGATTTCGGCCATAGATAATGCTACCAAATTTTACTTTTTACTAAGCCATGAGATTAAGTTCAGTCCTAAAAATTGACATGTGCCACTAGTACTTTTTCTATTAATTCTACATCCCCCATAATAAGTATCTGAAAATTTAATTAAATCAATTAAGATTTGCTTAAAGTACCATAAACCTAAGTTTTGTATTTCCATTAAATATCTTAAAATTTTTTTAATAGCTAGCATATGAGATTCTTTGGGGTTAGACTAAAATCTAGTACATAAGCAAACACTAAATAGTATATCAGACCTACTTGTAGTCAAGTAAAGTAGAAAACCAATCATATCTCTATAGAACTTTTTATTCATACTCTTATCATGTTCATCTTTGTCAAGTCTGCATGTGGGGCTCATTGGTGTGCCAATTTTTTTTGCGTTCTTCATGCCAAACTTCTTAAGTATTTCTCTAATATACTTGGTTCGGTTGATGAAGATCTCTTCCTTGATTTAAGTCTAAGAAAGAAAGTTAGCTTTTCCATCATGCTCATTTCAAATTTATCATGCATTAACTCAGCAAATTCTCGATAAAGATCCTCATTAGTAGCTCTAAAAATAATATCATCCATATAAACTTAAACTATAAGAAGGTCATTATCTTTTCTTTTCAAAAATAATGTTGTACCTACACTATCTCTATTAAATTTGTTTTCTAATAAAAATTTGCTAAGTCTTTTATACCATGTCTTAGGTCTGTGTTTTAGGTTGTATAAAGCTTTATTTAATTTGAAAACATGATTTGGAAATGAGTGATCTTCAAATTCGGGGGGTTATTCTATAAACACTTCTTCAGTAATATAACTATTCAAGAAGATACTTTTTACATCCATTTGAATTAATTTAAAGTTCATGTAGTAAGCAAAAGCAAGTAATAGCCTAATAGCTTCTATTCTTGCTATAGGAGCATATATTTTATCAAAGTCAATCCCTTCTTCTTGATTATATCTCTTGGTTACTAATCTAGCTTTGTTTCAAACTATATTACCATTTTCATCCAATTTATTTCTGAAAATCCATTTGGTTTCAATAATGGGATGGTCAATAGGTCTACTAACTAGTGTCCAGACATTGTTTTTCTCAAATTGATTTAGTTCCTCTTGTATAGCAAGCATCCAATTTGAGTCATTTTCAACCTCTTCTATGTATTTGGATTTAATTTGAGAGATAAATGCAAGATAATCAAAAGTATTTCTAAAAGAGGATCTAATTTTTATCCCTTATGAAGGATCACCTATGATTAGATCTCTTGGATGGTTGTATGCATACCTCCACTCTTTGGATAGATCACTATATCTTTGGATTACTTCTTGTTCAGTATTTTTCTCTTACTCAGCATCCTTTGTTCCTTCATCCTTATTTTGAGTGGATCTTTCTTTCAAATTGAGCTCCTTCATTCCATTCTCTAGAATTCTTACATCATCTTCAAACATATCTTTCTTTTTCAAAGATAAGTTGTTAGCTTCATCAAAGATAACATGAATAGATTCTTCAACAACCAAGGTGCGCTTGTTGAAGACTTATATGCTTTACTAGATATGGAGTATCCAAAAAAGATATCCTCAGTAGTCTTAGTATCAAATTTATCTAGATTATCTTTTTATTGTTATGAATAAAATATTTGCAACCAAAAATATGGAAGTAATTAATGTTAGGTCTTTTTTTTTTCAAAGTTCATAGGAGGTTTTCTTTAAAATAAGGTAAATTGAAATTTATTAAGGATATAACATGCTGTGTTTATGGCTTCAATCTAAAAATATTTAGATAGATTTTCTTCATACAATATGGTACGAGTCATATCTACAGGGTTCTATTTTTTCTTTCAACTACATCATTTTATTATGTGGTTCTTAGTACAAAAAGTTGTGTTCAAAATTATTTTCATTGCAAATTTTTTTTAAAAAAATTATTTTCAAATTTAGTGCTGTAGTCACTGTAAATACAAACTATAGTTGAATTCTTTTTATTCAAGATTTTTTTATAAAATTTTGAAAAGACAGAAAAAGCTTCATCTTTGTGTACCAAAAATAAAATCCAAGTAAAATATGAGAAATCATCAATTATTATAAATCTATATTTTTTTTCACCTACCCTTGTAGTCCTAGTAGGTTCAAGTAAGTCCATGTGAATTAATTCGAGTGGCCTAGAAGTTGAAATTATATTTTTGGATTTAAAATTTCTCCTAATTTGTTTATCAAATTGACATGCATTATAAATATGATTATATTCAAAATTCAATTGGAATAAATCTTTAACTAAATCTCTAACAACTAATTTTGATAGAGTATGCATGCTTGCATATCCTAATCTATGATGCCATAGCCAACTATTTTTTTGATCTTAGCATCCTTAATAATAAGACATTGGCCGCTCTTCATGGCTATCTCATCGAAATCAACCAAGTAGATGTTGCCACACCTATATCCAATGAATTTGATACTATTATCAAAGGGATTAGTAACTACACATGAAGATAATTTAAATACTACTTCAAAATCTTTGTCACACAATTGACCAATACTAAGTAGATTATATTTTAATTATCAACTAACAATATATTATCAATGAAAGTAAAAGGAGTAATCTGAATGTTACCAATGCCAATAATCTTGTGTTTGCCATGGTCGCCAAAGGTGATTACTCTCCTTTCTTTTTCTTAAGGACGAAGAATTGCTCCTTGTCACTCGTCATATATCTTGAAAGTCACTATTCAAGTACCACTTTCATTTTGATCCATTGACTGCAAACCTTTTATACATAAAAATCAAATAGCTTTCTTATGTACCCAAGTTTTTTTGGTCCTTTAGGATTAGTAACTATGTTCCTTTAGAAATCCAGATTTTCTTAACTATTTTGTCAATAATTTTTCTTGAATTACATGCAAATGCCTTGTGTCCTATTCTTCCATAGCTGAAACATATTATGTGAGAAGTGCTATAAGTGGATGATGGTGCACAAAAAAAGTTTTTAAAAAATTTTATTTATTATTTGATTTATATCCTAAACCACCTTATCATAGACTCTCTTTTGACTATTTAATATCATTTGTAATTTATCTGAACTATATGTGAATTTTTCTATCAAAGATTTTAGTTTATCAACTTCCTTATTTAAGATTTCATTCTTTTCCTTTAATTGATTATTGTTTTAAAGAGTTTCTTTCTTTTCTTTGATTAAAACTTTATTCATTACTTTCAGATTTTTATTTTTCAAGCTTATTTTTTTAAATTTTTCATTAAGTCATGAAAAGTATCTTGAAGTTCATTAAATATAAATTCTAAGAAAGATTCAGTTGTCACCTCGTCATCCAAAGCTATAAAACAAAAATTTCTTCATTTTGAGTCATCTCACCAGAGCTAGACTCCTCGTTGTCGCTCCATGTTACTACCATGACCTTCTTCTTGGTTCTTTTAAGTGATTTCTTCAAGATTGGACAGTCAGTCTTGAAATATCTCGATTTCTTGCATTCATAGCATAAGGGTGGTTCCTTCTCTTTCTCCCTGCTCGGCTCTCCTTTGGTCAGGTTCCTTCTCTTGAATCTTTTTCTTCTTCTTTCCATAAATTTTTTGAATTTTTTATTACAAGGGCCATGTCCTCACTGTCATCATTATCATCTTTGGAGGACTGTCTTTCATCTTCTTCAATTGCAGTGGATTTTAGGGTAATGGTCTTCTTTTTTCGACTTCATCTTCATTGTGCTGCCCCATTGCCAACTCGTGTGTCATTAAGGATCCGATCAGCTTCTCTAGTGGCAATTTGTTTAGATTTTTTATTTTTTGAATGGCTGTGACTTTTGCTTCCCACATCCTAAGCAAAGATCTAAGAATCTTCCTCACCAATTCACTGTTATCATAAACTTTATTTAGGCTTTTAAGTCCATTAACGATATTAGTAAAGTGTGTAAATATGCTAATAACTGATTTAGTAAGATCCATTTTAAACAATTCATACTGATGCACAAGTATATTGATTTTTGATTCTTTTACTTGATTTATCCCTTCATGCGTTATCTTAGGTCTGTCCCAATTTTTTTTTGCTGAATCATATGTGAAAATTCAGTTAAACTGTTAGCATCAAGAGCACAATAGAGTACATTCATTGCCTTAGCATTCAATTGGGCAAGTTTCTTGTCCGTTTCATTCCAATCCTTCTCGGGCTTGGATTTTGCAATGCCATCCACAATGGTTGTAGGTATGTGTAGTCCATTGATTGTGACACTCCATCTATTATAATCAAGAGCTTGTATGAATATACACATGCGAGCTTTCCAATAGATATAATTCGACCCATTGAAAAGAGGTAGTCTATTGGTGGACTGTCCTTCGATAAGTAATCCTCCCAATTAAGTTGTCATGATCTTTTTCTCTTGATTGTGAGATCAACAATTAGCAGAAACTCAAAACTCTGATACCAATTGTTGCCTAGCTAGACAATCCAAGAGGAGGGATGAATTAGGTTGTTAAAACTTTTTCAAATTTAAACTAATGTGTATAGTGCAGAAATATAAGCTGAAAATACAGTGAACAAATGAGCTGAAAACAATAGCAGAAGAAGTAAGGGATCACACATATACAAATACAGCCAATTTATAGTAGTTCAGTGCACCTCAAGCACCTACATCCACTTTCCAAACTATCTCTTGAGAATTTTCACTATAATCAATCTGATTACAGCGTGTTTGTTTTCATCGGGCTCACAAACAAACTTAATTGGTTTTACCCCAGATCAACCAATCAAAATCTTTACAAGCTTTGTTCCAAGGCTCTCTCAAACTAATCCTAGTTTGGTACAAAATCAGTGCTTCAAGTTTCAGCCCCTACCGAAACTACTACAGCACTTTTTAAATAAAAAAAAGAACAACAATAAACTCCCTGATGATGGTTGAATTATTGTTGTTGAAGCTCTCTTTTAAGAAAACTTTGAATGCTAGTAGTGAATTCTCTTTCTCCTCTTTGAATGTACTCAGAAAAGTCAAGAGAATGTTGATTGAAAATTGGTGGACTCTCTTGAAGTATATTGAATGCTCAAAAGTGATCTCTTACTCATGAACAGTTCTTCTTTTTTATTCCTTACTTTTCTTTTTATCTCTCATCCCTTTCCTCCAAGCTCTGAGTGTTTTGGATTTGATTCTAGCCATTTATGACCATTAGAGGTGGAAAATAGCCATTGAAAGCTTTTTTTGATCGAAAAACAGCATCTACAAAAATAGCCGTTGCGCCTGTCAAATAGCGTCGAGTCGATACAGATTGATCTCGAGTCAGCTTGAACAATGTTTTTCCAAAATTTTATCTTCTATCCGACTGAGAGAGCTGGCTCGATTTTACCTTCGAGCTAACTCGAACTGCATTTCTGAAAAATTTCACATTCTGTTTTTCTAAGAGAGCTGATTCGAATCTGTCCTCGAACTGGCTCGACTAGCGGTCTTCAAAATTCTTTTTTCTGCTGACCTGAGAGAGCTGATTCGGTCCCAATTTCGAGCTGGCTCGACCGTTAGAATCCAGAAACACCTCTATCACCCTGAGAGAGCCGGCTCCAATCCATCTCGAGCCGATTCAGCTGCATACCAAGCCAAAATAGTAAAGACGTACCGTGCTAGAGTCGGCTCGATTCTTTGGGTGGATCTGCTCGAATGCTTTGAGCGGATTTTTCTTGTGCCAAAGTCCTTCAAACTTAATTTTTCTTGACTCAAATGATCTTCAATTATGTTTGAAATTTTTTAATGATCTTTTCTTCTTACAAAAATATTCTTTGATAAATTTTTAAATAATATTAATATAAAAATATGCTTAAATATTTTATGATCATTAAAATCATTACTGGGGGCAACAATCTTTCAGCGTCACGGATCTCAGACGGTATCCAACTCCAGCCATATCAACATCTCTCTAGAGCCTTATGGCAATATTACCAATAAAGCATCTCATAACTTTAAACACCAAAATGATAGCGGACTAGGCCTACTCAAAGACCTCTTGATGCTTGCTTAAATTGGTATTGCAAGTGGGCCTCGTCTTCGCTTGCTGGTGAAGCAAACCACTCTTTTTTTTATTGATTTGGACAGGGAATGTTTACTAGGAATAGCATCTATTTTGTCTAGATCAAACTAGCTAGGAAGAAGGAAAGTAAACTAATTGTTGGTGATCATTTCAGATGAGTTTCTTATCATGATTAGCCAATTTTCTGCCACCAAAGAGTGCTAGTTACACAACAGAGGGCAATAGAACAGAGGATCTTGTACAAATGAGACTTCTATTAATAGACCATGAAGTACATTCTCAGAGTAGTAGGATGAAAATTTTCACCACTGCTGCTGCCAATTCTTGGATCAGGGGTAACCACTGGTTCTAGCGCAGAAATACCCTACCTTGAAGAAATGCTTCACTGCGGTAATGATATAACAATTCACAGAAACCAGCCAAAAAAACCAACAGGAAAGCCATCAGGGAGTGAAGCAGTGCTTTCAGAAATAATTCCCAGGGAAGCCACATCACTATCTCTCGAGGTTTCATCATTAAGCTGGCATCATCCACTGTCAAGAGCTCACACTACAAGGGGTCTTCCTGACTTCCACCACTCAGACTATTGTGCTTAAGTGAAAGAACAATGGGATTCCAGTCATCATTCCTTTCCACTAACCGCTGCTAAGAAAACATTAAAAGCGCTTTCCTCCAGGAATCATAATTATAACCACATGAAACACTCTTCAAGCTTCTTATCTTCCGAACGGAACAAATAAATCTTGATCCCTTAAAACATAAGATCATATGTTTTTTTTTTGAAAGCATAATGATCAAATTCATGGTTTTGCTAATGCCATTTACAACATTCACAATCATTTTGGTCAAACCGAATAAGAGATCAGGAAAATCAAATGGATTGTTCCCCAAACCCTCTGAAAATCTGTTAGAAGTTCATGGGGCATGGTGTCTTGGAGCAAAAAAATGACCTCAATGATCCAATTACCAGAAATTAATTTGAATTTCCAATCAGAAAGAGACATCAGTAGTATCATAGAAGAGCACCAAAATCTCCACAAGAACATTGTCCATCTATGAACTTGTGAAGCCGCTTGCTATCCTGAACAATAATTTCTCTCTTTGTCAGTATTGAAAAGAACTTGACAGCGCTATGGCAGTCCCTGCACATAGTGATATTTTTAACAACTCGAATGGATGCATCTTCTGCCATGTTTATCAACCCAAAAATAATAGCCAATCTTTCACTATGATGAGTAGTGGAACCAAATTTCTTCTCTTCGTCCTCATCATCGGATATCTCGACACATTTATAGGGAACATATCCCAAACCTTTTGCTTTTTCAAGCAAGCTTTCTAACAATTTGTACATTTCAGCACTCTGAGTGTGGGTTCTATCATCAGCTCTAAAAAAATAAATCTTATCTTTGATACTATCCAACTTCTATCCCTCATGTTTCCAATTTTCTCATCTTTCATGAGCTTTCTCACCCTTGATACATCCTGCCATCTCTCTGCTGATATGTACATGTTCAACAACAACACATAGGTCTCAATCCCTCTAGGCTTGAGTTCTAGCAACCTCTCAGCAGCATAAAAACCCAATTCCATATTCCCATGGCTCCGACATCCTGCAATTAAAATAGACCATATGATCTCATTGGGCTCAAAATGCATCTTCTTCACAAAAGCAAATGCATCCTCCAACCGCCCCAACCTCACAAACATATCAACCATGCATGCATAATGGTCCATAACAGGCTCGATCCTGTACTCATTCTTCATCATGTTGAAATAGTACTCAGCCTTGTCAACCATACCACTATGGCTGCAAGCTGAGAGAACTCCAACAAAAGTAACTTGGTTTGGCCTCACCCCAGACAATCTCATGTCCTCAAACAGTTGTATTGCTTCCCTAGACCGACCATGCTGGGAGTAGCCTGTTATCATAGAAGTCCAGGATATCATAGTCCTTCTTGACATCTCCACAAAAGCTTTTGTTGCTTTTTCAATGCATCCACACTTGTTATACATGTTCACCAATGCACTGCTCACAACCACATCAGATAGGAACCCAGTCTTGATAGTCTGGGCATGGATCTGCTCACCCTGCTCCAAGGCTACAAGACCACTGCAAATAGATAGGATGCTTGAGAAGCTGAACAGGTCTGGTTTCATTCCTGATCGATTCAACTTAAGGAACATTCTAAGTGCCTCTGTTCCACTACGATATGCTGTGACATCATCCTTTGCTGAATTCATCATCTGAGCATGGCCAGCAATCATTGCATTCCATGTTATTAGACTAACAGTTTCCATTTCATCAAACAATCTCCTTGCCTCATTGATCTCCCCACATTTCAGATACAAGTACATGATTGCATTCTTCACAGGAACATTAAACTCGCATCCAAATTTGATGCAGAATGAGTGGACCTGCTTTCCAAGACTAAGATCTTGTACTGTACAACACAAGCTTAGAGCACTCGTCAATGTGTACTCGTTTGGTTCAACATTTTCTGAAAGCATCTCGATAAACAGCCTCAAACCCAGCTCAGTATCCCCTTGATCACCACAAGCTGATATGACCGTCGTCCATGAGATCACATTCTTATCGGGAATTCTTTGAAAGGCCTTCACTGCAAACTCCAAGCTCCCACATTTGGAGTACAAGCTGCAGAGAGAGTTCCCAATGCTCGTATTTGACTCAATTCCATACTTGATCATGTACCCATGAACTTGCTCGCCAATCTCAATAGAATACAGAGCACAGCATGCACTTAGAACAGCCCCTAATGTATAATTGGTCGGGTAGACCCCTGATTCTAATAGCTGAATAAACACTTCAACCGCACAGTCTGGTTGAGAATTGTGAACATAGCCAGTGATCAATGCTGTCCAAGTCACAATATTCCTATGGGGCAATTTATCAAAAAGCTTACGTGCATGGCCTGCAGCACCACATTTCATGTAAACGTTGACAAGTGACGTCGATACAAAGAGATCTTCATGAGTTCCAGTCTTGATAATGTGAGCATGGAGGATCTCAGCATCAGGGAGCGACCTGTTATCGATGCATTGTTGGAGAAGTGGGACATAAAGGACCGACTCGACTCGGTTGCCTTCTCTTAGGATGTCAAGTGCTTCCTGGACATCAAGAGGCTGTGGCAATACATCGAAGCTGTTCTCCGTCCTCAGTGGGCTTCTCTCGTAGGCAAGGATCTGGGATCAAAATCCAATTTTTACATAAATCATTCATTGAAAAAGAGAAAGGTAAGAGAAAATTGACAACTGGATCAAGTCTAGAGGGAAAGACTCGATGGATTCCAATGGTCACATAGACTTAAAGCTGAATGAAGAAAAGAATACTAGTTTGTGAGTTAAGAGACTGTGCCAATACCTCTGAGCTGCTCTCCGGGATTGGCGGGCTTCGCTGGTAGGCAAGACTCTGTGATCAAAATTCAATTTTTACATCGAATTATTCATTGAAACAGAGATTTGGTGCAGAAAAATCACAACTTGATGAGGTTTGAAGGGAAAGATTGATGGATTCCAATGATCATATAGACTTAGAAGATAGACAAACCAAAGAACACTAATTTGTCTTTGGGTTGAAAAGAGAAGGAGGTGATTACCTTTTCGATGGGAAGAGAGGTTGGGGACAGTTTTCTGGGGTCGGGATCGAGCTTGTGGAGGGTGGCATTGATGGCAAGAGAAGGTAGAGAGGCCATTAAATAGAGAACAGAAGAAGAGTGTAGCTGTTGGAGGAGAAGGGTGACATAATATCAGCGTATTCTTTTCAATGAGGTTTGTGATCTTATCTTCGCTGGGATTCTTTTATTACATCGTGGTGGCGTGGAGGGATTCTCGGCCTCAATGTGTGGGATAAGGATTGTAAGCTTATGGTTTCTTCCTGTGGCTTGGAAGGGAGATATGAGATGAGAACTGGGTCGCCTCGTAACACTGCTGTGTCGTGTAAATCGGATAGGATAACATTACCGAACCGGTTCGTAAAAATAATGGCTGTGGTGGCTTCCGACGCCTTGAAAATTCTTAAGGTGCCTTTGATTAGTCATTAAAAAAATATTTTTTTATTTTTAATTTTTAAAAAATAAAAATTAATAAATAATATTCGGTAACATTATGAAAAATAAAAAAATCAAAATTAAAAAAAATCAAAATAATTACTTTATATGTAAAATAAATTTTTTTATTTTTTAAAATTTATTTTTTTATTTTTTTTACTTTTGCATATCTAAAACGTCAAACTAAAAAGTACAGAGCCCGAATCCTTCTTCTCATCGAGCTCGTCACCTCTCCACCTCTTCTCCCTCCCTTCTGAATCTTTTTCTCTCATCGAGCTGTTCATCCGTCGTCCCCAAATATTACTTTTTATTTTATAGCAACGTAGTTACCAAACATATTTTTTATTTTTTTACTTTTACTCAATAGTAAAAATTAAAAAAAAATAAAAAATATTTTTTAAAAATAAAAAATCAAAAAGTGTAACCAAATGCACCTTTAAGATGTGTTTGTTCGCGGGAAGTAGAGGGGGTGGTAATTCTTGTAACATGGAGAGGGAAGTCTCTTTAGAGTTAAAAGAAAATTTTTTTTTATAGAAAGTCACTTTTTATATTTTATTTGAAGTGAAAATTCATAAAGAAGGTATATTTTGGTATTTTTCATGGGATGTGTTGCTTTGATCTTAGCGCCTAAGATCGGATCGCTGTGGTGATGATGGGCGAAGTGACGTTGTTGCTGGAGCTTCACTTAAATACCTGCAAAAAATCTTCATCGAGGTATTCTCCGGTGAAGATCCTTCGACGCTCAAGTCAGAAGATGGAGAACAATGAGAAGGAGAGAGTGGAAGTGGAGAACTTACTTTGAGGATTTATATGCCCCTTTATTTATAGGGGAGGAATCAGAGTCGTATACGTCTCGGAGTCTTAATTGCTTTTCAAATTTGGTATGCAGATTGATTTGTAAAGGTTATTTTCTTTTGCGGAGACTGATTGTAAAAAAATCCTCTTTTAACTGGACTTTTCTAATTTAGGAGAGAGAAGGATTCTGCCAGGGAAGACCGTAGCTCAGACATGGACGACCTAAAATAGCTCATTCGGAGCCGAGGTAAGGTCCTCGATATAAATCGAGAACTAAGAAAGGCCGCTACCAGCATGATATGGGATGTTCAGCAACCTCTGGGCCCATTGCGGATACATGATTCAACCAATGCCCATCTTCCGTAGTTTGGACAGAGCCGAGGATACATCTAGCTGAGGTCGAGGTGGAGATCCACAACAAATACCCTCCACTGTCGAGCCCAAATTTGAATAAGATCGATTAAGAGAGTATCAGTCTGAGGTCGAAGCTGATTTCATCGAGTTATTTTTGGCTGACACACATCAAGGATCGGCTTCTTGTGGCAAACTGTCTTCACGTCTAGGCCGTTGGATTAC
This sequence comes from Elaeis guineensis, assembly GCF_000442705.2. Classification (NCBI taxonomy): domain Eukaryota; kingdom Viridiplantae; phylum Streptophyta; class Magnoliopsida; order Arecales; family Arecaceae; genus Elaeis; species Elaeis guineensis. The sequence goes on along the minus strand of NC_026001.2, from coordinate 87,122,225 downwards.
TGGATCTGCGAGAGCTCCATTCTGACCAATCACGGTTTCCACTTGACACACATCGATGGGGGGAGGTGATTTATCAGTAGATTAGAGCCGTCTGAGCTTCTATAAATAGGTACTGTTACAGTTTTACTTCTTACTGTTTCTGCTGTTCAGAGGAGGGAAGCTCTGATACTCCATCTCCTGGTGACTCTACTCGATTGAAGCCAAGCTATAGTTGACTCCCGTCTTCATCCTTTTTCTGCTCGACCACATCACCCCCATAGGTCAGTCTCTTGTCCTTTAAATATAAGTGCGTCGAGTTCATCCACTTCCATCTAGACCTCAGGTGATGACCCAAGAGATGGAGACCTTGGGTCTGATGTGGCTTCTTTTTTGGGTAGACCCAAAATGAGTGAGGTGCTTGATTTCGATCCATTTCGTATGAACTTTGTCCTCACCCCAGAGGATTTAGATGTCTTTAGGCTGAAATACCAAATTCCGATCGAATTCGGACTAGATGTCACTGTTCTCGGGGAGCGTATAGCTCTTCCACGTCAAGATTGGGTAGGCCTTTATGAGGAATCTCTGAGGCCGGCTTTAGGTTGCCCTTTCATTGTTTGGTTGTAGAGTTACTTAACACATATCAGGTCAGTCCTTGCAGTATAGCGCCAAACTCATGGTATCAGATATTAGCCTTCTTGATCCACTGTCTTCTCTTTGGAGTCGAACCAACCTCCCGCATCTTCAAGGCTTACTTCACACTGAAAGAGCATCCTAAGAGACGGGGTGGTGGTATGCATCTCCTCGAAAGGGACAGCATCTCTTCCGAGATGCTCCTTCCTGGTGCATAACTGGAAAGAGCAATTTTTCTTTATCTCGATCGAACAATCTTGGGACTTCAATACATATGGGGCCAGTCTCAGAGGTCGGTGGTTAGAGTTCCCACTCTTTTGGATGTCGAGGAGGAGATATTGGCACAGATCTTCAGCCTCACTCTCCCTCCACTATCCAAGCTTCTTATCAAGGAGAACTTGTTCAAGGTCAGGTTGAGCTCGATCGATCCTACAAGTAAGTGAGTTTTGTTCTTTTTCAGTTCGCCATCCTTTACTTTCGACTAACCTCATCTTTTATGCAGCTACGAGGCCCGAGGACGTTGAGGCTCTTCGTCGGACTGCCAAGAGGAAGAAGGCAAGTGCAACACCAACTCCAAAATGCGGCCGACCTGAGGCCATTCTCGCCCAGCCTGTGGGCATTTTTTCCTTTGGCCCAATCGTGCTCCTTTGAGAAAGGAGTCTTCGGCGCCATGAGACATCCAGCCCCTCAAATTCGTTGATCCGGGGGCTTCAATCCCAGACCTTCCATTTCTTCATCGCAACGGAGTTCAGGCACTCTCTGAATTTTGGTGCGTATGTCATCACGCCCGACCTACTTACCAACTAAGGTTTCTCCTTCGATGGGAGCTCTATTGGAACCCGAGGCCCAATGTAACAGGAAGGCATCGGAGGCTATCGGATTGTTCGGGATTTACTTTGGTCGGTGATCATGCTCATTGATGTTGAAGCCCTGGATATGGAAGGGGGCGCCTTTCAAGTTCAAGACTCATATAATTCTCTTCTTCGGATAAGCACTGACTTTATAAGTTCGTTCGCATTATGATCTTGGCATCTCATCTTCATTATCATTCATCATTTTTTTTTAACTCGTCCATCATGTGGATCTTTCATCGAGGTGATCTGGGGGCTCAAAAAATTTTTAAGAAAGCTGAGGAGAAGGCTAGTCAGGCCAATAGGAGGGTGGATGGTGCCCAACTTTTTAAGCATAAGGCCGAGGAAGAGGTCAAATCGTTGAAGGCCGAGGTGAAATGGCTTGAGTTCGAACTCACCAAAGCCCAAGGTGACGTCGAGGCCCAGCTATCTATTGAGAATAATAAATGGAAAGAAAAACTAAAGGCTGCTAAAGTTATCACGGTCGATGCCTTCCACTCCTCAAAGGAAGTCCAAAAAATTAAGGTGGATTTCGGCTCCAAGTCTTACTTGCAAGGGGTTGCAGATTTCAAAGAGAAGGTTAGGAATCATTTTCCGACCTCAACCTCAGGCCCTTGGAGTCAGATGACGAGGAGGGAATTGATGAGGTCGGCGATGAGGAGGTACAAGCCAAGAAAATCTTCAGCCTGGCTTGTGGAGATCATGCGACTGAGGATGCAACATTGGCCCAACCTCCTGCGGTCATCATCCTATCGAACCCTAGTGATGCCGACGAGTCTCATGCTCCTGATAGAGTTTAAAAAATTTCTTGTACCTTAGTTCGGGCATGTTCGAGCTTAAACATGGGTCAATTCTTTTTTGAGAACCTCGATCTCGACCGAGGTATTTTGTACCGGACCAACCAAAATTTTGTGAAGATTTTTTTTAATGAATTCATCTTTTTGCATGTCGAAATGTCAAGTTATGGAGGTCGGCCGATGAAGTGTAGTTGAGTTTGGTGTCCAACCTTAAGTAGGGATCCTTATAGTTGTCGTTAATCGGAATTACACCCGTTACCCCTAGATTATGTCTTCCAAAGATGAAGTGGGGAAACTAATGATGTCCCCGAATAGATTCAAACTTTGAGATCTGTTGTACTTCAATATGCTTAACCTATTCGTAAAAAATTGAGTTCAGAAATGTATGGGGCAGTTCAATCAGCTCGTAGGAGGACAAGGAACGTGTTAATAGATCGTGCATTAGATAATATTTGGAAACACATTCTGCTCAGCTCATCCATGGACGAGGAGCACATGTTGGAGATCGTAGAGATGCATTCCGCTCAGCTCATCCATGGACAAGGAGCGCATGCTAAAGATCATAAAGATGCATTTCACTTAGCTCATTCGTAGATGAGGAGCATGCGTTAGAGATCGTAGAGATACATTCTACTCAGCTCATCCATAGATGAGGAGCGCATGTTGAAGACCGTGGAGATGTATTTTGCTCAACTCATTCGTGGATGAAGAGCGCGCATTATTTCAAAAAAATATGCAGATCTGCAAAAATATTTTTTTATTATTTAGTTCAATAAAAATTACAAATTAAGGATGATAAATACGTAGCTTATCGAAGTTCCAAGTCTTGAGAATAAGAGTTCCATTCAGTTGATGAAGGTGATAAACTCCTAGTCAAACTACTTCATCAATGCGGTATGGGCCCTCTCAGTTTGGTGGGAGCTTTGATCGTTCAGTTGGGCATGAGACTTCAGCTTTATGGAGATCAAGTTTGCCGGCTCGGAAGGCTTTTTTCTTAACTCTTAAGTTGTAATAGCGAGCTATCCTTTGTTAGTAGTTGGCCATCCGAATCTATGTTTGTTTCGAATTTCTTCTAGTTAGTCCAAGTTCACCATCAGTCCAATAGAATTACTATCTTCATCAAATTCTTTCATTTGTAGCATGGGTAAACCGATCTCAAGAGGTATGACAACTTTAGTCCTGATGGCCAATTTAAAGGGGGTCTCTCCAGTTGGAACTCGCTGAGTTATGCGATACATCCAAAGTATATGGTATAGCTCTTCTACCCACAATCTTTTAGCTTGGCTTAGGTGGGCCTTGAGTCCTTGTAGTAAGGTCTTATTTGTTACCTCAGCCTCGCCATCGCTTTGGGGATGAGTTATCGAAGTCAGTGATGCATGTCGTAGCACATCAAAATTAATTCTACTCACTACTATGTAGATAGGATGAGTCGGAATCATATCTGCAGGGATCTTAGTTAATTATTTAAAAATATAAAAGAAAAGAATAATAGATTGTAAGAAACTAAGAAAGAAGCAAAAAAAATTATAATAAAATTATTTTTTATTAATCAAATAAAAAAACATACATAAAGAAAAGAAATAAAATTACGATACAAGACAACTAAACTAAATTGATCTTCTTGCTGCATCTGATGGTGGATATATCTCCTTGAATCTTTCATCTTCCTCCGTGCAGACAGTGACAGGATGGCTGGAAGGCTTGGTCTAGGAACTCCAAGGAAGAAAGGTTGATGGAAGTGGGTATGTAGAAGAGAAAGAATAGCGGCACTAGGATTAGGACCTCTCCTAGATTTGATGAGATGTGGTAAAGAGATCTGTGGAGGAATATAATATCGTACTAGGGTTAGTACCTCCTCTAGACTTATGAAGAAGAAGAAGAGGGAGAGAGAAAGAGAGAAGCTTGAAGAAAACTTAAGGTTGGCTTGATTGAAGAAGATGGAGGCCTTGGGGTTCTGTTTATAGAGTGGGGGGCTAGGGTTTCATGAAAAGAGAGGTGGGAGCATGAATAAGGACCCTTGGATCTTCATATTGATTCTCCTCCATTGATCTTTAAGTTGTGTTCACACTGGAATAGGAGCTAGTTGCCTGGTTCACTCAAGTCTGATCCAATTTGAGTCATATGAACCCAAACTCCCAATTACCTGCAAAATAGACTAGAGAGTATCAAATTTTAATAAAATAATATCAATTATTATAATATTTAGTACCTTTAATGACTTAAATTAAGTATTCATCACACCTTCCAATTTGAATTTTTACTCATCCTCGAGTAAAATAGATACATTAGCATTATGCACCAAATTATCCTTGAATCGAAAGTTATCCTAGACATTTCTAACTGTAGTGGATATCCGGTAAAACAATGAGGTACTTCATTGGATTATCAATTCGACCTAATTAATGATTGAGTATTAGCCATAAAAATTTTTAAAAATCTTCTTTCACCTTTCCACTTTACTCTTTAAGTCCTCTAACTTGATGTGAGTAGGGTTTATTGGCTTCTTATAATTTAGTCCCTTTATTCTTTCTCTTTTTTTTTTCTTTTTTTTTCTTTGTAGAAATATTTACATGTACAGTTAGTGCAATGTCCTAACCCCTTAAGCTTTCTAATTGACTCTTGTAGCGAGCTTTAGGCCAATGACTTCCAAACTAGTTGGCTTTAGGACATTAGGTGTAAAATACCCTTCAGGCTTACTGACTTGAGTCAAAAAGATTACGAGTTAAAAATTGACTATACAAGAGATTTCTTCACATTCTCACCTTTTGATGCGAACAACAATACTTACTTAGGCGAAGGGGTCCAGTTACTTAGTGAAAAATGCTAAAAACTTTTTTTTTATTTTATCTTTTTTTATAATAAAAAATTTTTTTGCATACCTCGACCTCTCCACCCATACCTCCATAAAGTAGATTCTTCATTGAGATGGTGGGAAGAGGATTCTAGAATCACTCCAAAATTTAGTCTAGTCTAAATTCTTCCATTAATTGGGTGTCTTTAATAATTTCTTCCTCAATATCTCTAAAATTATCTAGACCGTTAATCACTTATTGATTAGGGTGCCTAGTTAACTTCAAATGAAGATAAAATTTAGATACACAAAACTAATTATTTCTGACCATACTCAAAGACTTAATTAAATTAGTTATTCTCTTCCCCAACTTAATTTTTATTGTCCCCAATGGAAGAAGAGAAGCATAATAAAGCTAACATAGAATGTCACAAGGAAGGACACCACCTGAGTTTGATGTGTGTAATCTTGATTGAGAGGTCCTTCATTGCTGGGCATGGTGTGTTCTTAACTCCATTGATCATGGTGCTCCCCCCTCAACTTGGCTAATTATCTTTCTCAAAAATTTTTACAAAATAAAAAAAATTAGATAATTAAAAAATAAAATATTGGGTTACCTCCTAACAAGTGCTAAGTTTAAGGTCTTCAGCTAGACTAAGCCAAAGTTCAATTGTAGATTAGATCCTGCAATTCAACTGAGTCAACTTGCTCACCATCTCTGATTTTATCTACATATTGTTTCAATCGTTGGCCATTTACTTGAAGGTATTTTTCTGTTTAGGATCTTTGATTCCAATTGCTCTATGTGGAAATACCTGAGTTACGATATATGGTCCATCCCAACGTGAATGGAGTTTTCTAGGAAATAGTCATAACCTCGAATTATAAAGCTACACTTTTGATCAGGTTCAAATATTTTTTGTGAAATATATTTATTATGATAAGTCTTAGTTTGAGCCTTATAAATTCATGAACTCTCGTATGCTTCATTGCGTAGTTCTTCTAATTCATTCAATTGTAGTCTCCTATTACTACTTATATTTTTTATATTGAAATTGAATTGCTTTATAGCTCAAAATGCACAGTGTTCTAGCTCTACTGACAGATGGTAGGCTTTTCTAAAAATGAGCTGGTAAGGAGACATTCCTATCGAGGTCCTATATACAGTACGGTAAGCCCATAATGCATCGTCTAATCATCCAGACTAATCTTTTCGATCAGGCCTAACCGTCTTCTCAAGAATTTATTTGATCTCTTTATTAGAGACTTCCACTTGGCCACTAGTTTGGGGGTGATATGGTGTGGCAACTTTGTGAGTGATTTTGTATTTTTTTATTAAACTTTCAAAGTGCCTATTCGTGAAGTGTGCACCTCCATCACTGATAATATTGAAGCAAAAATTTAGTGCAGGGGTAAAATGGTAATTTTAAAACTTTTTCAAAATTACTATTTTACAGCAGAATTATTAATTAATCTCATTAATTAATACTAATTAATCCTACACTAGGATCTAAATATGATACAACAGCATGCATTTAAATTTGAAATTCAAATTTGAATCAGTAAACGTTTTACAGTACTGTGTTCAGAACACATCATCTTTTGCGGGTAGTCGATCACCACAATCTGATCACCGTCGGGGGGCTCTGATCATCACGTCACATCCACATAAATATCTGGCCTCTGCGGATCAACCACATGAAGCTCCCGTCTGATCAGCTCCTCACGAATGCTAGTTCGTGATTTCACCCTTTTGATGGCAGATGTTGATCGAACTCCTTCGATCGATGTGTGCTGACTTCTTGGATGCTCTGAATCATCTGCATAGTTGCTTGAGAGGCTGATGGATCTCTCCCTGAAATTTGGTGGACTCACGACACTCGTGGCACACCAATCTCACTTCCCGAACCCTAGGTAGAAACCCTAGGGTACACACCAAAAACCCTGCGCCCAATTTTCTCTCTTTTCTTTCTTTTTCTCTCGGAAGGTTTTGGACCTTCACCTTACGCAGAAGCCTTCCTCATGCCCCAAAGTTTCTCTCCTAAAATTTCTACGCACATCCCACCTTTCTCCTCTTTTTAAAACAACGTCGAACGTGTCTTATCCGTGTGAGAGGATAAAGACAAGAGGTTACACATTTGAATTCAAATCAAATTTGAATTCAAACGAAAACCAACTTATCCCTATCCTTTTGGACGTGAGAAGAGAAGGGGTGTGGCTCTTTGTGCGTGGAAAATGTTTCACGAGAAACCTTTTCTCGTGTAAGTAATGTGGCGCACAAAATGGATAAGGATGAAAGGACAAGTGATAAGTTATCCATTCAAATTCAAACATGCTTTGAATTTGAATGGCTAACTAATTATTTTATCCATCCATATGGTGCACAAATGAGGGTGTGGGGAAGGGTTTTGCGTGAGAAAAATTTCATGAGAAGTTTCTTCTCGTGAATTCAAATGGGTGCAAGGAAGTTGGGTGTCGCAGGGAATTTAAAACAAGGTGGTTTGATTCAAATTGAGCCAACCTAGTTTAAAATAGATTAAGCACAATTAGACCAGATTAAACCCAACATAATTAGGCTTAATTAGGCTCAATAAAATCCTAATCAAATCAAGAATTAACTAAACCTAACCCCTGATCAAATCAGAGACTAAACCACCTTAGCGATTAGGTCAACATTTAACCTAATCGGGTCAATCCAAACTGAATCCAATTCAATTGGACTTGATCCAAAAATAATTACTCAATCAAATTGAGTTAATTAGTGATTAAATCACTAATTAAATCTCTCATAAATATTGAGTCCAAATCCGATGGGCAATCAAGCATCAGAGACCATCGATATGAAATTCTGATCAAAGAGTTCAAATTTCAAATTCAAAATTTGAAATTCAAAATTTTGACCCCGATACCCAAAATGTGTGGAACTCATGATTAGAGAATCCTAATTCTCAATCATAGAGTCCCAGATAGATAAGACTCATAATCAGCCATCAGATCAGAAAGGAACCTCTAATGTGTGTGACCCCGCAGGTTCGAACCTAAGCCGATAGCACAGGAACCAATTTCTGTACTAATCGAAGTGACCATCTAGCAATGGTACCCGATGACCGGATAGGTCGAATAATCACAATCGCAACATTCAGAACCTACGTGAATATGGTTACCGTATAATTCATCCCTTTTGACCCCTGTGTTTAAGACAACTCAGGGTTAAACTGTCAACCCTGATGATATCATCCGAATCGTGCTCAACTCAATTAGTCCTGTGACTCCTCACTAGGACTACCCTGGCCAAGATTTTGCTAAATTGAAACATGACTGTACACAGCTCCTAAACTGGAGTGGTCAATCCCATCTTGACACACGCACCGACAAGTCAAGTACTTGACTACACCCAGCAACCTTCCGTCACTAAATTAGAAATTCAGGTAGTCCAGTGCCTAAGTGCAATGAGTTGCTTGCAAGTCACCGTGACGGTCTCAGGTCGGAGGGATATTTATACCCATATCCCATCGGAGCAAATCTTGACAGCAGAAATAGCTTCGGAGTTGGTCACGTTCAGTGCAGATATACCATTACATCTCACCTGTATGCCATACCAGTGTCTCCACACTCTTTGGTTATGAGGACAACCAACCCATATGGCACACAACGACCTATGCTCGATAAACATTGTCGTCCTTGATAACAACGTATCATTTGGTCGCGAACATGTTTAAGGACTAAGCGACAAATCCTCCTTTGTCGAGTCTAAATAGTCCTAAGGACTTCACCACAACACAGGAGTTCATTAGAAGATGAAATATTTGTGATGAAAAAATACCAAAATAACTTTTATTTATTTATAATTCATGTACTAATACAAAAGGAGCACAACCGTCAACAGGCTGACGATTGGCTTTGGGACACTATTTCCAATAATCTCCCACTTGGCCTAAAGCCTATCGGTGCAGTATTTAATACCCATCTTCGACTTGTAGTCGTTGAACACCTTCACCGCAATGGCTTTAGTGAATGGGTCGGTCAGGTTCTCCTTCCCGTCGATCTTCTGAAGGTCGACGTCACCTCGATCCACGATCTCCCGGATGAGATGGTAGCGGCGCAGAATATGCTTCGTCCGCTAGTGTGCCTTTGGTTCCTTCGCCTAAGCAATGGCTCCAGAGCTGTCGCAGTAGAGCAGAACTGGACCAACAAGGGAGGGTGCTACTCCGAGCTCGGTGATGAATTTTCTCAGCCACACCGCTTCTTTGGCAGCATCTGATGCAGCAATATACTCCGCCTCACATACTGAATCAGCCACAGTATGCTGCTTGGAACTCTTCCAGCAGACAGCCCCACCATAAAGGGTAAAAATAAATCCTGACACACTCTTGCTATCATCGCGATCAGACTGGAAACTAGAGTCTGTAAACCCTATAAGTCTCAAGTCCGATTCACCATATATAAGCCACTGATCCTTAGTATTTCTCAAATACTTCAGGATGGTTTTAACAACCTTCCAGTGATTCTCTCATGGATCAGATTGGTATCTACTCACTACCCCTAGTGAGTATGCCACATCTGGTCGTGTACATGTCATGGCGTACATGATAGATCCCACTGCCGAAGCATATGAAATCCTACCCATACGCTCTCTCTCTTGAGGTGTTGTCGGACAATCCCTCTTCGAGAGAAAAATTCTATGGCCTATCGGTAGATAGCCTTTCTTGAAATTTTCCATGCTGAACCTTTTCAGTATAGTATCAATGTATGTGGACTGAGATAAGCCAAGCAACTTTTTGGATCTATCCCTATAGATCCTCATCCCTAGGATGTAGGAAGCTTCTCCCAAATCCTTCATGGAGAACTGTGACGATAGCCAAATCTTTATTCCCTGTAATGCAGGGACATCATTCCCGATTAAGAGAATGTCATCCACATACAATACAAGAAATACTACTACTGGACCATTAGCCCACTTATAAATACAGGGCTCTTCTCCGTTCTTAACAAATCCATACGTTTTGATCGTCCTATCAAAATGTATGTTCCAACTCCGAGATGCCTGCTTAAGTCCATAAATGGACCTCTGTAGCTTGCACCCTTAGATTCATCTGTGGATGTGAACCCTTCAGGTTGTATCATATACACCTCTTCGTCCAGCTCTCCGTTTAGGAAAGCTGTCTTCACATCTATCTGCCAGATTTCATAGTCCAGATGGGCAGCTATCGCAAGCATAATCTGAATGGATTTGAGCATTGCCACTGGAGAAAACGTCTCGTCATAGTCTATACCATAACGTTGACGATATCCCTTGGCAACCAGACGGGCTTTATAGGTCTCCACCTTTCCGTCTGCGCCCCTCTTCCTTTTGAAGATCCACTTACACCCTATGGGTTTTACTCCTTCGGATGGGTCAACCAATGTCCACACATCGTTGACCTTCATGGACTCCATTTTGGATTTCATGGCCTCTAGCCATTTCTCAGAGTCAGGTCTCTGTATTGCATCCATGTAGGTGATCGGATCCTCATCGTTTTCATCAAGTTCGACAGGATCACCATCCCGGACCAAGAAACCATAGTATCTGTCCGGTTGATGTGGTACTCTACCAGACCGCCTTAAGGGTGCATAATCAATAGGCTCTGGATCTGATCTAATCAAATCCGGTTCAGGTTCAGTAACATGTGTCGATTTTTCCACCTATCGAACTTCGTCAAGTTCGACTTTAGAGGCAACAGTTCCTTCACTAAGGAACTCCTTTTCTAAAAAGATTGCCTTAAGGCTGACAAACACCTTTTGCTCATCAGCAAGATAGAAATAATACCCTTTGGTCTCTTTTGGGTACCCTATAAAATTACACTTGTCAGACCTAGGTCCAAGCTTGTCTGTAATTAAACGTTTAACATAAGCCGGACACCCCCAAACCCTAAGGTGCGAGAGTACTGGCTTACGTCCTATCCATATCTCATATGGCGTTTTGGCTACAGACTTACTCGAAACTCTATTTAGAAGGTAACAAGCCGATTCGAGCGCATATCCCCAGAGGGAGATCGATAGACCAGCAAACCCCATCATGGATCGAACCATGTCTAACAGGATCCGATTCCTCCTTTCAGACACACCATTATGCTGTGGTGTTCCAAGAGGAGTCCACTGAGAGAGAATCCCATTCTCCCCTAGATACGTCAGAAACTCATTGGAAAGGTATTCACCTCCTCGATCAGATCGAAGAGTTTTAATACACTTCCCAGTTTATTTTTCTACCTCATTTCGGAATAGTTTGAACATTTTAAATGATTCCGACTTATGCTTCATTAAATAGACATACCCATACCTAGATAGGTCGTCTGTGAAGGTTATGAAGTAGAAAAATCCACCTCTTGCACTTGAGCTCATGGGTTCACATACATCAGAATGTACCAGACCTAAGAGTTCACTGGCTCGCTCACCTTTTCCAGTAAAAGGTGACTTGGTCATCTTCCCAAGAAGACAGGACTCACAGGTTGGAAGTGATTCACAATCACTAACTTCAAGAATTCCTTCTTGAGCCAACCTATTTATCCTGTTCTTATTGATATGACCTAGCCTACAGTGCCAAAGGTAGACTTCTGACACATTATCTATTCTAGAGCGTTTACCGAATTTTTGAACCACATTAACAGGTTGTGATAGTAAGTAAATTCTATTATTTAATTGTCCAACAAATATTGTAACACCATTCAAAATGATATTGCAAATATTTCTTTTTATTAAAAAATCATAACCGTACATGGCCAAAAGGCCTACAGAAATAATATTTAATAAAAAACTTGGACAATAGTGACATTCACTCAGAATTACATTACGAGAATTGATTATAAGACTCATGATTCCTAAAGCTAGAACTGGAACTTTACTTCCATCTCCAACATTCAGGAACCTCTCGCTTCATCAAATCTCCTACTGACCTCCAGACCCTGCATCGAATTACAAATATGATAAGGGCTTCCGGTATCCAATACCCAGACAGTAGTATCACAAATCAAAAAGTTGCAAGGAGTTATCATATAATTACCTTGCTTCTTCTTTGGCCTGTTCGGATCCAGGGAGGCAATGTATTGAGGACAGTTTCTCTTCCAATGTCCGTGCTTCTTGCAAAAGAAGCACTCCGCCTGGCTTTGGTCGTGCTTGCACTTCTTGGTCTGACCCCGTGCTACTGTCCCAGCATGAGATTGCACCTTCTTGTTTTCTTCTTCTTGTTCTTCTTCCCCTTCCCAAAGGGTTGACGACGAGAAGAAGACCCTCCCACTACATTCACCGACTCCTTATGGAGTTGGTGATCCTTCTCAAAGTTCTGCAGCAACCCCAACAATCCGTGGTAGTTTACTGCAAGCTTTGTTATTCGAAAATGAGTAAGGAATGGGAGGAAGGACTTGGGCAAGGAATTAAGGATCGCATCCTTACCGAGCTGCTCGTGCAGAGGAAAGCCCAATTTGCTTAGGCGCTCAATCATCTCGATCATGTACAGTACATGATCAGTGACTGAGGCCCCATCCCTCATCCGAGTATTGAAAATGGCACAACTAGTTTTGTGCCTTTCAACGTCGTCAGACGTGCCAAAGGAGTCGTTCAATATTTGAAGCATCTCCTGTGGCTGGGCGTTCTCAAACCTTCGGCTGAACTCGTCATTCATTGCTGCCAGCATAATACATCGAACGGTGGTGCGGTCATTGAGCCACTTCAAGTAAGTGTCTCAGATCGCCTTACTAGCGTTCGGAGCTGGCTCCTCAGGTGCTGGATCCGTTACTACATAAAGGATCCGCTCATGCTCAAGGACGATTTTTAATTTTCGATACCAGCTATCGAAATTGGGTTCCATAAGCTTGTCATTATCTAATAATGACCGGAGCGACAGGATAGTGGCCATAGCTGCTTAAAAGAAAACGAGACCTCTATTAGTACATAAATTAATACTAAAGACTTGAATTTTAGTCTAAAGTTTTTTCCAATATTTTTACAAACTGGTAGCCTCATCCTTCAATTCGAGGAATTACTTTAATTCCTTAATGGGTACTAGAATCCACACAGACTACACACGAGCCCAACTTTGGTTGGTCAACCCATGTGCATCTATGGGTAGGTTCTTAACCAGTTGTTTCTCTAAACAACTTCTAGTAATTGATTTTGCCCCAGAACCTAATCAGTAGGCTTTGGCCTCCACTGAAAAGATCTGGTTAGGTCCAACCATTAACATGACTTAATTTAGTGAATCGGACCAATAAATGATCAGGCCCGACTTTGGCCGGCCAACCTAACCACCATCAGAAAGACTCAATCAAATTATCATATTATGAATAATAATTCCATTAGCCAATGAGCACCAGGCCTTTGGGCCTCCAATGATCATTGAACTAATGGACTCATTATCACTCACTTAATGGGAGGCTATGACTTAGTTATCATTATAACTTAATCATTTTAGGGACCTAATAATTTTGAAGATTTTATTAAAGAATAGTAGAGAAAAAATCATCCAGCCAATTTCAATCCTCCCACTGACTTCACCAAGTCAGATTAAAAAAAGATTTAATTAAAGCTGGCATTAGGAGCACCTAAATCAGTCACACTGATTTACCTAATGACATGGGTGAGCTCTAATCACCAAGTGATCTAATCAAAATCTAACTTACCAGATTGGCCAGGTAAGTGAGATCAGTGGTGGGGATTTGTCATTAACTCGTCAATGATCGAATCAATGCGAGTAGCTCCCGCTTAAGAACCACTGGTCAAAACTGCCGAACTTACCTTAGACACCAACCGGTTCATTAGTTTTAATTTTGATCAACTTAGTAAATAGGGCTCCACCGCGTAGCCATGAATTAAGTCCATCTTGGTCTAGTTAAAGACATGGACCCATTCAACTACAACTATTGAAGTTGAGTCTAGAGTATCCTTGACCTAATCTAATTCAACTTTTGATTAGATTTGACCAATTACTCCATTTAGTCTATTTTTAAACTAACCTTAGGTCTAACCCAATTATGGACCTAATTCATCTAACCCATTGACCCACAAGTTTATGCAATTGTCTTAGGTCTTAATTCACAATTCTAGACCTACTAGACAACACTTAATTCTTTTAATTAAGTACTTGGGCTGATGGGTCAGGGTTTGATATTTCGAAAATAATTTTCAAATTTGAAAGATTTTATTTTCTGTTCACCAAATGTGTTAACTTATTTCACAAACGGGTCAGCACATTTCATAAACAGCAATTCTATTGCTCATTTCATAATAGAAAATAACTCAAAATAAATCATAAATTTTTTTTTAGATCTAATCTAACACATTCATGATAAATTTCTTAATTAAGTCCTTTCGCTGCTTCATCGGCATGGGATATAATTGCATCGGCATCCCTACCGCCATAGGAGACCCCATCGAATGGGAAGAGAGGGCCTTTAAACCCTACTTTTCTCCTATGACCGGACGGCCATGGCAACCAACCCAATTAGATTACTTACTACTTGGATCAAGTATATCTAAATATACCAATTTCAAAATTTAAATTTTAAATTTTAAATTTTAAATTTCAAATTTCAAATTTTAAATTTTAAATTTCAAATTTGAGATTTCAACCAAATTTCAAATTTCAAATTTCTAATCTTTGAATTTTGAATTTTGAATTTGAATTTCAAATTTCAAATTTTGAATTTCAAATTTTAATTTCAAATTTCAAATTTGAGATTTCAACCAAATTTTAAATTTCAAATTTTAAATTTTGAATTTCAAATTTTAAATTTTGAATTTTGAATTTTAAATTTTAAATTTCAAATTTTAAATTTCAAATTTGAGATTTCAACCAAATTTCAAATTTCAAATTTTGAATTTCAAATTTGAAACTTCTAACAAATTTCAAATTTTAATCTTTTTGAATTTTGAATTTTGAATTTGAATTTCAAATTTTAACTTATAGATTACACCTTAATCTACGCATGCATATGTATATCATATTCTAGAACCTGCTCTGATACCATTGAAGCAAAATTTA